>NC_143389.1:4494670-4648969 GCF_980474605.1 Leiobunum rupestre
CCATACCGAAACCCGCGAATTTACGTTATGAAAACCGGTTCCTTCAGCCAACCACTTAGAACATGCACGATTTACGAACCTTGGGTTACGAATAAAACCACAGGAATAACACAGAACAACCTCTTTTCGCGCCTTTATTTTACCCCTCTTACTTGCCTCCCGCTCGTCGGCCATTGCCTCTGCCCTAAACGGGGAGTCTAGCATCCACTCCTTGGGTATCCATAATGGAGGAGAGGACTGAAAGGGGGAAAACCAAGCATGGACGCGCCCAGGAAAATACCAAGGAGGATAGGAAGGGAGGCGAAGTAGGAGGGATGAACGCGGCAGCATCCTTGTAAGAAGCTTAGCGGCGGGAAAATTTCGGAAAAATGGCGGCTAGACGTAGCGTAGCTGCCGCAATCTTGCCGCCATTCATCCCTCCTACTTCGCCTCCCTTCCTATCCTCCGTGAAAATACCGCGAAAAAGAGTGTATAACTAGGTAAAAGAAAATTCAAAAACTGGAATCTTTCCGATTCTTCATTATTAACTATTCGACAATAAGGATTTTACCACTTATGACGTCAGAGGGGCAATATATTATAATAAAGAAATATATATAAAGACAGCCAAATAACATTTCCCGGAAATACTGTGTTGCGCAGTGCGCCATTATAAGAGCGTTTGATTTTTGATTTCAAGAGAGAAGTGGGCCGATCCCGGATTTACTGCAATACCAGGCCGACCCGTGGCGGAGGTGGAGCAAGCTCCGACCACTCCGCCGCCGTCCAAAAATAAGTTTAATATCTTGGGCCCCGATGGGACCCGTATCAGATATTAAGCTGATAAGAACAGATACTACACTTTGATCTTAGCCAAAAGGCCGAGAAGCGATAACCCGCTAGGAGCCGTCACTGTTTAACAAAGTAAAAAGAGAGAATTCGAGCATTTCAAATATTTCATAATTACGTCACCGAATGTTGGTCCTGGTGGGAGATGACAACGTTTGTAGCCATCGCGCGAACAAAGGAGAAGACGATATCTTGAATCCGTGAAATAGAGGTACACCGCCAGGCCCGGACTGGCACTTTTGGGGTCATCGGCTAGAGACAGTAGAGTGGGCCACTTTACCGGGCCGTATGGAAAAAAAATCTAAATGGTGGTTTATAGGACCATAAATAACGTATTAAGTGTACTAGATTCTACGTGAAACGTCAAACGCGTTTAAATGACCATTTAGGAAAAATTTATTATAAGCGAATAGAGCGTTCTATAAAAGTGGACCATAACCGGTCACTTTTCATACAGACTATAGAGCTGGTTCAGCAGGACTAACAACTTTTGTTATTCTTTGGTTTAAGAGAATTCGGCTTATGTCCTGTCTTTATATGAATATTTTAGAGACGTACCTTTTAGGAGTTGTAGGAGGCACCCTAGGTGTTGAAGTATGTTTGGGGTTAAGGATATTTTCATGATCTAAGTTTCATCTTAAACACGTGGATTTGGGACTAGTATTTTCTAGAATTTTTCTTATTTGCCATCATACATTTATTACAAAAATCATTTAAAATAAGAAAAAAGGCGCGGAAAGCAAAGCCGGAAATATGTGAAGCCTAGGCTAGCAACTACGCTACTAATAAAAATTGACTGCTCTCAATTTCTTACGGGTTTGCCAGATAAATATATTTCTCTAAGACGAAAAACCGGCCAAACCTTCACCTCCTCCGAACTCCAAAGGGGGAAAGCACACCACACCAATTTTATAGATTCGTAAACGCGCCTTCCCAATCGACCGCCATCACCTTACAGTCTACGGGGAGGGTGATGAAAAAACTGGTTTGGGGGGGGGGGGGGGGATGAAATTTCTGCGGTAAAGGGCTTGCTCGTTGGTTGTCTGTACGATAATATCGGCGCCCAGTAAACGTTTCTAAAAAGAGTGTATAGAACGTTCTATTGGAGCCGCATGCAGCCGGTGGCCCTCGGCGATCACCAACCTACCAGGACCTGGCTAGTCGCGGCTTGTCCACCGCTATCAATTACACTCTAGCGGCAACGGCCATATCACGCTGAATACACCGGTTCTCGTCTGATCACCGAAGTTAAGCAGCGTCGAGCGCGGTCAGTACTTGGGAGGGAGACCACCTGGGAACACCGCGTGCCGTTGGCTACTCATTTATTTTCGCGGGATGGGATTTGCGTCTTTTAACAGGAAAATACCTTCATCCTATCATTTTGACGCTGCTTTTTTATGCAATTAAAAGTTCGCCCAGACGATAATATTATTTCGGTCAACTCTTGGCCTTTTTTTAACAACTGGCAGCATCTTTCCGTGAATAAAATACATGTTAGTATCAAAATTGAACAAAATAAAATGGCGAGAAAATTGGTTTTCATTTTATTCTACTTAAGGCTTGTACTTAAAATAGTACTAACTTACTTACTTACTTACTTACTTACTTACTTACTTACTTACTAACTAACTAACTAACTAACTAACTAACTAACTAACTAACTAACTAACTAATTAACTAACTAACTAACTAACTAACTAATTAACTAACTAACTAACTAACTAACTAACTAACTAACTAACGTTTATCTCTAAACAAAAACATTTCCGCGGTAAAATCCACTCTGAAATGGCCTTTTCTGGTTTTGGAATGAAGTCCAAAGTTAAAATTTTATTAACAAATTCTAATTGTGAAATATATTTTTTGTTCTAAATTTTAATCTTAAATGTAATTTAAATAGTTGAATCTAAAAAAGGACTTTTGGAAAATGTTTTATAGAAGGTTTTATCATGGGACAGCCGCATGGATTAGGGGAGTAACCCAAAAATACAAAATATCAAAACAAACCACGAAATTAAATAATAAAACGGAGACAGAGATATATTTTTTAAACAAAATAATATAGCTAACTTTTATCTATTAATTGTTTTAGGTGATGTAGTTTATGTAAAATATAAAAATGAACCTTGGCACAATATAAATTTAATGTCATGTTTTATTGATACTTAGAAAAAGTAACAAACATTTCAAAAGTCAGATCTTTGAGATCATTATTAAAAAAATATAACATTTTAAATCCGAACTCCTCTATAAATATTAAAATTATAAATTCCTAATCTACTTTAACAAAAGATATATCATATTAAGTTTAATACTATTAATGTTAGGAATAATCATGACTTTGAGATAAATAGAACAAAAATGTTTAATTCCAAATATAGTTAATTATAGAGCAATATATAATAAATGATTTTGTACTTACCAAAAATAAGCCTTGCCACTTTATATCTTGGTAATGTAGCTGCCGCGGGCGGCGGGCCCCCGGCGGCGACTCACTGTCCACGGAAGACGGGAAGAGAGAAAAAATGGAGAGGGGCTTATTTCGTGTTTTCTCTTTACGCGGAACATCTTGGCTGGAACCCAATGACCTAAAAATGAGGGGCGCGCTGTCTCTACCCACCATACCGAAACCCGCGAATTTACGTTATGAAAACCGGTTCCTTCAGCCAACCACTTAGAACATGCACGATTTACGAACCTTGGGTTACGAATAAAACCACAGGAATAACACAGAACAACCTCTTTTCGCGCCTTTATTTTACCCCTCTTACTTGCCTCCCGCTCGTCGGCCATTGCCTCTGCCCTAAACGGGGAGTCTAGCATCCACTCCTTGGGTATCCATAATGGAGGAGAGGACTGAAAGGGGGAAAACCAAGCATGGACGCGCCCAGGAAAATACCAAGGAGGATAGGAAGGGAGGCGAAGTAGGAGGGATGAACGCGGCAGCATCCTTGTAAGAAGCTTAGCGGCGGGAAAATTTCGGAAAAATGGCGGCTAGACGTAGCGTAGCTGCCGCAATCTTGCCGCCATTCATCCCTCCTACTTCGCCTCCCTTCCTATCCTCCGTGAAAATACCGCGAAAAAGAGTGTATAACTAGGTAAAAGAAAATTCAAAAACTGGAATCTTTCCGATTCTTCATTATTAACTATTCGACAATAAGGATTTTACCACTTATGACGTCAGAGGGGCAATATATTATAATAAAGAAATATATATAAAGACAGCCAAATAACATTTCCCGGAAATACTGTGTTGCGCAGTGCGCCATTATAAGAGCGTTTGATTTTTGATTTCAAGAGAGAAGTGGGCCGATCCCGGATTTACTGCAATACCAGGCCGACCCGTGGCGGAGGTGGAGCAAGCTCCGACCACTCCGCCGCCGTCCAAAAATAAGTTTAATATCTTGGGCCCCGATGGGACCCGTATCAGATATTAAGCTGATAAGAACAGATACTACACTTTGATCTTAGCCAAAAGGCCGAGAAGCGATAACCCGCTAGGAGCCGTCACTGTTTAACAAAGTAAAAAGAGAGAATTCGAGCATTTCAAATATTTCATAATTACGTCACCGAATGTTGGTCCTGGTGGGAGATGACAACGTTTGTAGCCATCGCGCGAACAAAGGAGAAGACGATATCTTGAATCCGTGAAATAGAGGTACACCGCCAGGCCCGGACTGGCACTTTTGGGGTCATCGGCTAGAGACAGTAGAGTGGGCCACTTTACCGGGCCGTATGGAAAAAAAATCTAAATGGTGGTTTATAGGACCATAAATAACGTATTAAGTGTACTAGATTCTACGTGAAACGTCAAACGCGTTTAAATGACCATTTAGGAAAAATTTATTATAAGCGAATAGAGCGTTCTATAAAAGTGGACCATAACCGGTCACTTTTCATACAGACTATAGAGCTGGTTCAGCAGGACTAACAACTTTTGTTATTCTTTGGTTTAAGAGAATTCGGCTTATGTCCTGTCTTTATATGAATATTTTAGAGACGTACCTTTTAGGAGTTGTAGGAGGCACCCTAGGTGTTGAAGTATGTTTGGGGTTAAGGATATTTTCATGATCTAAGTTTCATCTTAAACACGTGGATTTGGGACTAGTATTTTCTAGAATTTTTCTTATTTGCCATCATACATTTATTACAAAAATCATTTAAAATAAGAAAAAAGGCGCGGAAAGCAAAGCCGGAAATATGTGAAGCCTAGGCTAGCAACTACGCTACTAATAAAAATTGACTGCTCTCAATTTCTTACGGGTTTGCCAGATAAATATATTTCTCTAAGACGAAAAACCGGCCAAACCTTCACCTCCTCCGAACTCCAAAGGGGGAAAGCACACCACACCAATTTTATAGATTCGTAAACGCGCCTTCCCAATCGACCGCCATCACCTTACAGTCTACGGGGAGGGTGATGAAAAAACTGGTTTGGGGGGGGGGGGGGGATGAAATTTCTGCGGTAAAGGGCTTGCTCGTTGGTTGTCTGTACGATAATATCGGCGCCCAGTAAACGTTTCTAAAAAGAGTGTATAGAACGTTCTATTGGAGCCGCATGCAGCCGGTGGCCCTCGGCGATCACCAACCTACCAGGACCTGGCTAGTCGCGGCTTGTCCACCGCTATCAATTACACTCTAGCGGCAACGGCCATATCACGCTGAATACACCGGTTCTCGTCTGATCACCGAAGTTAAGCAGCGTCGAGCGCGGTCAGTACTTGGGAGGGAGACCACCTGGGAACACCGCGTGCCGTTGGCTACTCATTTATTTTCGCGGGATGGGATTTGCGTCTTTTAACAGGAAAATACCTTCATCCTATCATTTTGACGCTGCTTTTTTATGCAATTAAAAGTTCGCCCAGACGATAATATTATTTCGGTCAACTCTTGGCCTTTTTTTAACAACTGGCAGCATCTTTCCGTGAATAAAATACATGTTAGTATCAAAATTGAACAAAATAAAATGGCGAGAAAATTGGTTTTCATTTTATTCTACTTAAGGCTTGTACTTAAAATAGTACTAACTTACTTACTTACTTACTTACTTACTTACTTACTTACTTACTAACTAACTAACTAACTAACTAACTAACTAACTAACTAACTAACTAACTAATTAACTAACTAACTAACTAACTAACTAATTAACTAACTAACTAACTAACTAACTAACTAACTAACTAACGTTTATCTCTAAACAAAAACATTTCCGCGGTAAAATCCACTCTGAAATGGCCTTTTCTGGTTTTGGAATGAAGTCCAAAGTTAAAATTTTATTAACAAATTCTAATTGTGAAATATATTTTTTGTTCTAAATTTTAATCTTAAATGTAATTTAAATAGTTGAATCTAAAAAAGGACTTTTGGAAAATGTTTTATAGAAGGTTTTATCATGGGACAGCCGCATGGATTAGGGGAGTAACCCAAAAATACAAAATATCAAAACAAACCACGAAATTAAATAATAAAACGGAGACAGAGATATATTTTTTAAACAAAATAATATAGCTAACTTTTATCTATTAATTGTTTTAGGTGATGTAGTTTATGTAAAATATAAAAATGAACCTTGGCACAATATAAATTTAATGTCATGTTTTATTGATACTTAGAAAAAGTAACAAACATTTCAAAAGTCAGATCTTTGAGATCATTATTAAAAAAATATAACATTTTAAATCCGAACTCCTCTATAAATATTAAAATTATAAATTCCTAATCTACTTTAACAAAAGATATATCATATTAAGTTTAATACTATTAATGTTAGGAATAATCATGACTTTGAGATAAATAGAACAAAAATGTTTAATTCCAAATATAGTTAATTATAGAGCAATATATAATAAATGATTTTGTACTTACCAAAAATAAGCCTTGCCACTTTATATCTTGGTAATGTAGCTGCCGCGGGCGGCGGGCCCCCGGCGGCGACTCACTGTCCACGGAAGACGGGAAGAGAGAAAAAATGGAGAGGGGCTTATTTCGTGTTTTCTCTTTACGCGGAACATCTTGGCTGGAACCCAATGACCTAAAAATGAGGGGCGCGCTGTCTCTACCCACCATACCGAAACCCGCGAATTTACGTTATGAAAACCGGTTCCTTCAGCCAACCACTTAGAACATGCACGATTTACGAACCTTGGGTTACGAATAAAACCACAGGAATAACACAGAACAACCTCTTTTCGCGCCTTTATTTTACCCCTCTTACTTGCCTCCCGCTCGTCGGCCATTGCCTCTGCCCTAAACGGGGAGTCTAGCATCCACTCCTTGGGTATCCATAATGGAGGAGAGGACTGAAAGGGGGAAAACCAAGCATGGACGCGCCCAGGAAAATACCAAGGAGGATAGGAAGGGAGGCGAAGTAGGAGGGATGAACGCGGCAGCATCCTTGTAAGAAGCTTAGCGGCGGGAAAATTTCGGAAAAATGGCGGCTAGACGTAGCGTAGCTGCCGCAATCTTGCCGCCATTCATCCCTCCTACTTCGCCTCCCTTCCTATCCTCCGTGAAAATACCGCGAAAAAGAGTGTATAACTAGGTAAAAGAAAATTCAAAAACTGGAATCTTTCCGATTCTTCATTATTAACTATTCGACAATAAGGATTTTACCACTTATGACGTCAGAGGGGCAATATATTATAATAAAGAAATATATATAAAGACAGCCAAATAACATTTCCCGGAAATACTGTGTTGCGCAGTGCGCCATTATAAGAGCGTTTGATTTTTGATTTCAAGAGAGAAGTGGGCCGATCCCGGATTTACTGCAATACCAGGCCGACCCGTGGCGGAGGTGGAGCAAGCTCCGACCACTCCGCCGCCGTCCAAAAATAAGTTTAATATCTTGGGCCCCGATGGGACCCGTATCAGATATTAAGCTGATAAGAACAGATACTACACTTTGATCTTAGCCAAAAGGCCGAGAAGCGATAACCCGCTAGGAGCCGTCACTGTTTAACAAAGTAAAAAGAGAGAATTCGAGCATTTCAAATATTTCATAATTACGTCACCGAATGTTGGTCCTGGTGGGAGATGACAACGTTTGTAGCCATCGCGCGAACAAAGGAGAAGACGATATCTTGAATCCGTGAAATAGAGGTACACCGCCAGGCCCGGACTGGCACTTTTGGGGTCATCGGCTAGAGACAGTAGAGTGGGCCACTTTACCGGGCCGTATGGAAAAAAAATCTAAATGGTGGTTTATAGGACCATAAATAACGTATTAAGTGTACTAGATTCTACGTGAAACGTCAAACGCGTTTAAATGACCATTTAGGAAAAATTTATTATAAGCGAATAGAGCGTTCTATAAAAGTGGACCATAACCGGTCACTTTTCATACAGACTATAGAGCTGGTTCAGCAGGACTAACAACTTTTGTTATTCTTTGGTTTAAGAGAATTCGGCTTATGTCCTGTCTTTATATGAATATTTTAGAGACGTACCTTTTAGGAGTTGTAGGAGGCACCCTAGGTGTTGAAGTATGTTTGGGGTTAAGGATATTTTCATGATCTAAGTTTCATCTTAAACACGTGGATTTGGGACTAGTATTTTCTAGAATTTTTCTTATTTGCCATCATACATTTATTACAAAAATCATTTAAAATAAGAAAAAAGGCGCGGAAAGCAAAGCCGGAAATATGTGAAGCCTAGGCTAGCAACTACGCTACTAATAAAAATTGACTGCTCTCAATTTCTTACGGGTTTGCCAGATAAATATATTTCTCTAAGACGAAAAACCGGCCAAACCTTCACCTCCTCCGAACTCCAAAGGGGGAAAGCACACCACACCAATTTTATAGATTCGTAAACGCGCCTTCCCAATCGACCGCCATCACCTTACAGTCTACGGGGAGGGTGATGAAAAAACTGGTTTGGGGGGGGGGGGGGGATGAAATTTCTGCGGTAAAGGGCTTGCTCGTTGGTTGTCTGTACGATAATATCGGCGCCCAGTAAACGTTTCTAAAAAGAGTGTATAGAACGTTCTATTGGAGCCGCATGCAGCCGGTGGCCCTCGGCGATCACCAACCTACCAGGACCTGGCTAGTCGCGGCTTGTCCACCGCTATCAATTACACTCTAGCGGCAACGGCCATATCACGCTGAATACACCGGTTCTCGTCTGATCACCGAAGTTAAGCAGCGTCGAGCGCGGTCAGTACTTGGGAGGGAGACCACCTGGGAACACCGCGTGCCGTTGGCTACTCATTTATTTTCGCGGGATGGGATTTGCGTCTTTTAACAGGAAAATACCTTCATCCTATCATTTTGACGCTGCTTTTTTATGCAATTAAAAGTTCGCCCAGACGATAATATTATTTCGGTCAACTCTTGGCCTTTTTTTAACAACTGGCAGCATCTTTCCGTGAATAAAATACATGTTAGTATCAAAATTGAACAAAATAAAATGGCGAGAAAATTGGTTTTCATTTTATTCTACTTAAGGCTTGTACTTAAAATAGTACTAACTTACTTACTTACTTACTTACTTACTTACTTACTTACTTACTAACTAACTAACTAACTAACTAACTAACTAACTAACTAACTAACTAACTAATTAACTAACTAACTAACTAACTAACTAATTAACTAACTAACTAACTAACTAACTAACTAACTAACTAACGTTTATCTCTAAACAAAAACATTTCCGCGGTAAAATCCACTCTGAAATGGCCTTTTCTGGTTTTGGAATGAAGTCCAAAGTTAAAATTTTATTAACAAATTCTAATTGTGAAATATATTTTTTGTTCTAAATTTTAATCTTAAATGTAATTTAAATAGTTGAATCTAAAAAAGGACTTTTGGAAAATGTTTTATAGAAGGTTTTATCATGGGACAGCCGCATGGATTAGGGGAGTAACCCAAAAATACAAAATATCAAAACAAACCACGAAATTAAATAATAAAACGGAGACAGAGATATATTTTTTAAACAAAATAATATAGCTAACTTTTATCTATTAATTGTTTTAGGTGATGTAGTTTATGTAAAATATAAAAATGAACCTTGGCACAATATAAATTTAATGTCATGTTTTATTGATACTTAGAAAAAGTAACAAACATTTCAAAAGTCAGATCTTTGAGATCATTATTAAAAAAATATAACATTTTAAATCCGAACTCCTCTATAAATATTAAAATTATAAATTCCTAATCTACTTTAACAAAAGATATATCATATTAAGTTTAATACTATTAATGTTAGGAATAATCATGACTTTGAGATAAATAGAACAAAAATGTTTAATTCCAAATATAGTTAATTATAGAGCAATATATAATAAATGATTTTGTACTTACCAAAAATAAGCCTTGCCACTTTATATCTTGGTAATGTAGCTGCCGCGGGCGGCGGGCCCCCGGCGGCGACTCACTGTCCACGGAAGACGGGAAGAGAGAAAAAATGGAGAGGGGCTTATTTCGTGTTTTCTCTTTACGCGGAACATCTTGGCTGGAACCCAATGACCTAAAAATGAGGGGCGCGCTGTCTCTACCCACCATACCGAAACCCGCGAATTTACGTTATGAAAACCGGTTCCTTCAGCCAACCACTTAGAACATGCACGATTTACGAACCTTGGGTTACGAATAAAACCACAGGAATAACACAGAACAACCTCTTTTCGCGCCTTTATTTTACCCCTCTTACTTGCCTCCCGCTCGTCGGCCATTGCCTCTGCCCTAAACGGGGAGTCTAGCATCCACTCCTTGGGTATCCATAATGGAGGAGAGGACTGAAAGGGGGAAAACCAAGCATGGACGCGCCCAGGAAAATACCAAGGAGGATAGGAAGGGAGGCGAAGTAGGAGGGATGAACGCGGCAGCATCCTTGTAAGAAGCTTAGCGGCGGGAAAATTTCGGAAAAATGGCGGCTAGACGTAGCGTAGCTGCCGCAATCTTGCCGCCATTCATCCCTCCTACTTCGCCTCCCTTCCTATCCTCCGTGAAAATACCGCGAAAAAGAGTGTATAACTAGGTAAAAGAAAATTCAAAAACTGGAATCTTTCCGATTCTTCATTATTAACTATTCGACAATAAGGATTTTACCACTTATGACGTCAGAGGGGCAATATATTATAATAAAGAAATATATATAAAGACAGCCAAATAACATTTCCCGGAAATACTGTGTTGCGCAGTGCGCCATTATAAGAGCGTTTGATTTTTGATTTCAAGAGAGAAGTGGGCCGATCCCGGATTTACTGCAATACCAGGCCGACCCGTGGCGGAGGTGGAGCAAGCTCCGACCACTCCGCCGCCGTCCAAAAATAAGTTTAATATCTTGGGCCCCGATGGGACCCGTATCAGATATTAAGCTGATAAGAACAGATACTACACTTTGATCTTAGCCAAAAGGCCGAGAAGCGATAACCCGCTAGGAGCCGTCACTGTTTAACAAAGTAAAAAGAGAGAATTCGAGCATTTCAAATATTTCATAATTACGTCACCGAATGTTGGTCCTGGTGGGAGATGACAACGTTTGTAGCCATCGCGCGAACAAAGGAGAAGACGATATCTTGAATCCGTGAAATAGAGGTACACCGCCAGGCCCGGACTGGCACTTTTGGGGTCATCGGCTAGAGACAGTAGAGTGGGCCACTTTACCGGGCCGTATGGAAAAAAAATCTAAATGGTGGTTTATAGGACCATAAATAACGTATTAAGTGTACTAGATTCTACGTGAAACGTCAAACGCGTTTAAATGACCATTTAGGAAAAATTTATTATAAGCGAATAGAGCGTTCTATAAAAGTGGACCATAACCGGTCACTTTTCATACAGACTATAGAGCTGGTTCAGCAGGACTAACAACTTTTGTTATTCTTTGGTTTAAGAGAATTCGGCTTATGTCCTGTCTTTATATGAATATTTTAGAGACGTACCTTTTAGGAGTTGTAGGAGGCACCCTAGGTGTTGAAGTATGTTTGGGGTTAAGGATATTTTCATGATCTAAGTTTCATCTTAAACACGTGGATTTGGGACTAGTATTTTCTAGAATTTTTCTTATTTGCCATCATACATTTATTACAAAAATCATTTAAAATAAGAAAAAAGGCGCGGAAAGCAAAGCCGGAAATATGTGAAGCCTAGGCTAGCAACTACGCTACTAATAAAAATTGACTGCTCTCAATTTCTTACGGGTTTGCCAGATAAATATATTTCTCTAAGACGAAAAACCGGCCAAACCTTCACCTCCTCCGAACTCCAAAGGGGGAAAGCACACCACACCAATTTTATAGATTCGTAAACGCGCCTTCCCAATCGACCGCCATCACCTTACAGTCTACGGGGAGGGTGATGAAAAAACTGGTTTGGGGGGGGGGGGGGGATGAAATTTCTGCGGTAAAGGGCTTGCTCGTTGGTTGTCTGTACGATAATATCGGCGCCCAGTAAACGTTTCTAAAAAGAGTGTATAGAACGTTCTATTGGAGCCGCATGCAGCCGGTGGCCCTCGGCGATCACCAACCTACCAGGACCTGGCTAGTCGCGGCTTGTCCACCGCTATCAATTACACTCTAGCGGCAACGGCCATATCACGCTGAATACACCGGTTCTCGTCTGATCACCGAAGTTAAGCAGCGTCGAGCGCGGTCAGTACTTGGGAGGGAGACCACCTGGGAACACCGCGTGCCGTTGGCTACTCATTTATTTTCGCGGGATGGGATTTGCGTCTTTTAACAGGAAAATACCTTCATCCTATCATTTTGACGCTGCTTTTTTATGCAATTAAAAGTTCGCCCAGACGATAATATTATTTCGGTCAACTCTTGGCCTTTTTTTAACAACTGGCAGCATCTTTCCGTGAATAAAATACATGTTAGTATCAAAATTGAACAAAATAAAATGGCGAGAAAATTGGTTTTCATTTTATTCTACTTAAGGCTTGTACTTAAAATAGTACTAACTTACTTACTTACTTACTTACTTACTTACTTACTTACTTACTAACTAACTAACTAACTAACTAACTAACTAACTAACTAACTAACTAACTAATTAACTAACTAACTAACTAACTAACTAATTAACTAACTAACTAACTAACTAACTAACTAACTAACTAACGTTTATCTCTAAACAAAAACATTTCCGCGGTAAAATCCACTCTGAAATGGCCTTTTCTGGTTTTGGAATGAAGTCCAAAGTTAAAATTTTATTAACAAATTCTAATTGTGAAATATATTTTTTGTTCTAAATTTTAATCTTAAATGTAATTTAAATAGTTGAATCTAAAAAAGGACTTTTGGAAAATGTTTTATAGAAGGTTTTATCATGGGACAGCCGCATGGATTAGGGGAGTAACCCAAAAATACAAAATATCAAAACAAACCACGAAATTAAATAATAAAACGGAGACAGAGATATATTTTTTAAACAAAATAATATAGCTAACTTTTATCTATTAATTGTTTTAGGTGATGTAGTTTATGTAAAATATAAAAATGAACCTTGGCACAATATAAATTTAATGTCATGTTTTATTGATACTTAGAAAAAGTAACAAACATTTCAAAAGTCAGATCTTTGAGATCATTATTAAAAAAATATAACATTTTAAATCCGAACTCCTCTATAAATATTAAAATTATAAATTCCTAATCTACTTTAACAAAAGATATATCATATTAAGTTTAATACTATTAATGTTAGGAATAATCATGACTTTGAGATAAATAGAACAAAAATGTTTAATTCCAAATATAGTTAATTATAGAGCAATATATAATAAATGATTTTGTACTTACCAAAAATAAGCCTTGCCACTTTATATCTTGGTAATGTAGCTGCCGCGGGCGGCGGGCCCCCGGCGGCGACTCACTGTCCACGGAAGACGGGAAGAGAGAAAAAATGGAGAGGGGCTTATTTCGTGTTTTCTCTTTACGCGGAACATCTTGGCTGGAACCCAATGACCTAAAAATGAGGGGCGCGCTGTCTCTACCCACCATACCGAAACCCGCGAATTTACGTTATGAAAACCGGTTCCTTCAGCCAACCACTTAGAACATGCACGATTTACGAACCTTGGGTTACGAATAAAACCACAGGAATAACACAGAACAACCTCTTTTCGCGCCTTTATTTTACCCCTCTTACTTGCCTCCCGCTCGTCGGCCATTGCCTCTGCCCTAAACGGGGAGTCTAGCATCCACTCCTTGGGTATCCATAATGGAGGAGAGGACTGAAAGGGGGAAAACCAAGCATGGACGCGCCCAGGAAAATACCAAGGAGGATAGGAAGGGAGGCGAAGTAGGAGGGATGAACGCGGCAGCATCCTTGTAAGAAGCTTAGCGGCGGGAAAATTTCGGAAAAATGGCGGCTAGACGTAGCGTAGCTGCCGCAATCTTGCCGCCATTCATCCCTCCTACTTCGCCTCCCTTCCTATCCTCCGTGAAAATACCGCGAAAAAGAGTGTATAACTAGGTAAAAGAAAATTCAAAAACTGGAATCTTTCCGATTCTTCATTATTAACTATTCGACAATAAGGATTTTACCACTTATGACGTCAGAGGGGCAATATATTATAATAAAGAAATATATATAAAGACAGCCAAATAACATTTCCCGGAAATACTGTGTTGCGCAGTGCGCCATTATAAGAGCGTTTGATTTTTGATTTCAAGAGAGAAGTGGGCCGATCCCGGATTTACTGCAATACCAGGCCGACCCGTGGCGGAGGTGGAGCAAGCTCCGACCACTCCGCCGCCGTCCAAAAATAAGTTTAATATCTTGGGCCCCGATGGGACCCGTATCAGATATTAAGCTGATAAGAACAGATACTACACTTTGATCTTAGCCAAAAGGCCGAGAAGCGATAACCCGCTAGGAGCCGTCACTGTTTAACAAAGTAAAAAGAGAGAATTCGAGCATTTCAAATATTTCATAATTACGTCACCGAATGTTGGTCCTGGTGGGAGATGACAACGTTTGTAGCCATCGCGCGAACAAAGGAGAAGACGATATCTTGAATCCGTGAAATAGAGGTACACCGCCAGGCCCGGACTGGCACTTTTGGGGTCATCGGCTAGAGACAGTAGAGTGGGCCACTTTACCGGGCCGTATGGAAAAAAAATCTAAATGGTGGTTTATAGGACCATAAATAACGTATTAAGTGTACTAGATTCTACGTGAAACGTCAAACGCGTTTAAATGACCATTTAGGAAAAATTTATTATAAGCGAATAGAGCGTTCTATAAAAGTGGACCATAACCGGTCACTTTTCATACAGACTATAGAGCTGGTTCAGCAGGACTAACAACTTTTGTTATTCTTTGGTTTAAGAGAATTCGGCTTATGTCCTGTCTTTATATGAATATTTTAGAGACGTACCTTTTAGGAGTTGTAGGAGGCACCCTAGGTGTTGAAGTATGTTTGGGGTTAAGGATATTTTCATGATCTAAGTTTCATCTTAAACACGTGGATTTGGGACTAGTATTTTCTAGAATTTTTCTTATTTGCCATCATACATTTATTACAAAAATCATTTAAAATAAGAAAAAAGGCGCGGAAAGCAAAGCCGGAAATATGTGAAGCCTAGGCTAGCAACTACGCTACTAATAAAAATTGACTGCTCTCAATTTCTTACGGGTTTGCCAGATAAATATATTTCTCTAAGACGAAAAACCGGCCAAACCTTCACCTCCTCCGAACTCCAAAGGGGGAAAGCACACCACACCAATTTTATAGATTCGTAAACGCGCCTTCCCAATCGACCGCCATCACCTTACAGTCTACGGGGAGGGTGATGAAAAAACTGGTTTGGGGGGGGGGGGGGGATGAAATTTCTGCGGTAAAGGGCTTGCTCGTTGGTTGTCTGTACGATAATATCGGCGCCCAGTAAACGTTTCTAAAAAGAGTGTATAGAACGTTCTATTGGAGCCGCATGCAGCCGGTGGCCCTCGGCGATCACCAACCTACCAGGACCTGGCTAGTCGCGGCTTGTCCACCGCTATCAATTACACTCTAGCGGCAACGGCCATATCACGCTGAATACACCGGTTCTCGTCTGATCACCGAAGTTAAGCAGCGTCGAGCGCGGTCAGTACTTGGGAGGGAGACCACCTGGGAACACCGCGTGCCGTTGGCTACTCATTTATTTTCGCGGGATGGGATTTGCGTCTTTTAACAGGAAAATACCTTCATCCTATCATTTTGACGCTGCTTTTTTATGCAATTAAAAGTTCGCCCAGACGATAATATTATTTCGGTCAACTCTTGGCCTTTTTTTAACAACTGGCAGCATCTTTCCGTGAATAAAATACATGTTAGTATCAAAATTGAACAAAATAAAATGGCGAGAAAATTGGTTTTCATTTTATTCTACTTAAGGCTTGTACTTAAAATAGTACTAACTTACTTACTTACTTACTTACTTACTTACTTACTTACTTACTAACTAACTAACTAACTAACTAACTAACTAACTAACTAACTAACTAACTAATTAACTAACTAACTAACTAACTAACTAATTAACTAACTAACTAACTAACTAACTAACTAACTAACTAACGTTTATCTCTAAACAAAAACATTTCCGCGGTAAAATCCACTCTGAAATGGCCTTTTCTGGTTTTGGAATGAAGTCCAAAGTTAAAATTTTATTAACAAATTCTAATTGTGAAATATATTTTTTGTTCTAAATTTTAATCTTAAATGTAATTTAAATAGTTGAATCTAAAAAAGGACTTTTGGAAAATGTTTTATAGAAGGTTTTATCATGGGACAGCCGCATGGATTAGGGGAGTAACCCAAAAATACAAAATATCAAAACAAACCACGAAATTAAATAATAAAACGGAGACAGAGATATATTTTTTAAACAAAATAATATAGCTAACTTTTATCTATTAATTGTTTTAGGTGATGTAGTTTATGTAAAATATAAAAATGAACCTTGGCACAATATAAATTTAATGTCATGTTTTATTGATACTTAGAAAAAGTAACAAACATTTCAAAAGTCAGATCTTTGAGATCATTATTAAAAAAATATAACATTTTAAATCCGAACTCCTCTATAAATATTAAAATTATAAATTCCTAATCTACTTTAACAAAAGATATATCATATTAAGTTTAATACTATTAATGTTAGGAATAATCATGACTTTGAGATAAATAGAACAAAAATGTTTAATTCCAAATATAGTTAATTATAGAGCAATATATAATAAATGATTTTGTACTTACCAAAAATAAGCCTTGCCACTTTATATCTTGGTAATGTAGCTGCCGCGGGCGGCGGGCCCCCGGCGGCGACTCACTGTCCACGGAAGACGGGAAGAGAGAAAAAATGGAGAGGGGCTTATTTCGTGTTTTCTCTTTACGCGGAACATCTTGGCTGGAACCCAATGACCTAAAAATGAGGGGCGCGCTGTCTCTACCCACCATACCGAAACCCGCGAATTTACGTTATGAAAACCGGTTCCTTCAGCCAACCACTTAGAACATGCACGATTTACGAACCTTGGGTTACGAATAAAACCACAGGAATAACACAGAACAACCTCTTTTCGCGCCTTTATTTTACCCCTCTTACTTGCCTCCCGCTCGTCGGCCATTGCCTCTGCCCTAAACGGGGAGTCTAGCATCCACTCCTTGGGTATCCATAATGGAGGAGAGGACTGAAAGGGGGAAAACCAAGCATGGACGCGCCCAGGAAAATACCAAGGAGGATAGGAAGGGAGGCGAAGTAGGAGGGATGAACGCGGCAGCATCCTTGTAAGAAGCTTAGCGGCGGGAAAATTTCGGAAAAATGGCGGCTAGACGTAGCGTAGCTGCCGCAATCTTGCCGCCATTCATCCCTCCTACTTCGCCTCCCTTCCTATCCTCCGTGAAAATACCGCGAAAAAGAGTGTATAACTAGGTAAAAGAAAATTCAAAAACTGGAATCTTTCCGATTCTTCATTATTAACTATTCGACAATAAGGATTTTACCACTTATGACGTCAGAGGGGCAATATATTATAATAAAGAAATATATATAAAGACAGCCAAATAACATTTCCCGGAAATACTGTGTTGCGCAGTGCGCCATTATAAGAGCGTTTGATTTTTGATTTCAAGAGAGAAGTGGGCCGATCCCGGATTTACTGCAATACCAGGCCGACCCGTGGCGGAGGTGGAGCAAGCTCCGACCACTCCGCCGCCGTCCAAAAATAAGTTTAATATCTTGGGCCCCGATGGGACCCGTATCAGATATTAAGCTGATAAGAACAGATACTACACTTTGATCTTAGCCAAAAGGCCGAGAAGCGATAACCCGCTAGGAGCCGTCACTGTTTAACAAAGTAAAAAGAGAGAATTCGAGCATTTCAAATATTTCATAATTACGTCACCGAATGTTGGTCCTGGTGGGAGATGACAACGTTTGTAGCCATCGCGCGAACAAAGGAGAAGACGATATCTTGAATCCGTGAAATAGAGGTACACCGCCAGGCCCGGACTGGCACTTTTGGGGTCATCGGCTAGAGACAGTAGAGTGGGCCACTTTACCGGGCCGTATGGAAAAAAAATCTAAATGGTGGTTTATAGGACCATAAATAACGTATTAAGTGTACTAGATTCTACGTGAAACGTCAAACGCGTTTAAATGACCATTTAGGAAAAATTTATTATAAGCGAATAGAGCGTTCTATAAAAGTGGACCATAACCGGTCACTTTTCATACAGACTATAGAGCTGGTTCAGCAGGACTAACAACTTTTGTTATTCTTTGGTTTAAGAGAATTCGGCTTATGTCCTGTCTTTATATGAATATTTTAGAGACGTACCTTTTAGGAGTTGTAGGAGGCACCCTAGGTGTTGAAGTATGTTTGGGGTTAAGGATATTTTCATGATCTAAGTTTCATCTTAAACACGTGGATTTGGGACTAGTATTTTCTAGAATTTTTCTTATTTGCCATCATACATTTATTACAAAAATCATTTAAAATAAGAAAAAAGGCGCGGAAAGCAAAGCCGGAAATATGTGAAGCCTAGGCTAGCAACTACGCTACTAATAAAAATTGACTGCTCTCAATTTCTTACGGGTTTGCCAGATAAATATATTTCTCTAAGACGAAAAACCGGCCAAACCTTCACCTCCTCCGAACTCCAAAGGGGGAAAGCACACCACACCAATTTTATAGATTCGTAAACGCGCCTTCCCAATCGACCGCCATCACCTTACAGTCTACGGGGAGGGTGATGAAAAAACTGGTTTGGGGGGGGGGGGGGGGGGGATGAAATTTCTGCGGTAAAGGGCTTGCTCGTTGGTTGTCTGTACGATAATATCGGCGCCCAGTAAACGTTTCTAAAAAGAGTGTATAGAACGTTCTATTGGAGCCGCATGCAGCCGGTGGCCCTCGGCGATCACCAACCTACCAGGACCTGGCTAGTCGCGGCTTGTCCACCGCTATCAATTACACTCTAGCGGCAACGGCCATATCACGCTGAATACACCGGTTCTCGTCTGATCACCGAAGTTAAGCAGCGTCGAGCGCGGTCAGTACTTGGGAGGGAGACCACCTGGGAACACCGCGTGCCGTTGGCTACTCATTTATTTTCGCGGGATGGGATTTGCGTCTTTTAACAGGAAAATACCTTCATCCTATCATTTTGACGCTGCTTTTTTATGCAATTAAAAGTTCGCCCAGACGATAATATTATTTCGGTCAACTCTTGGCCTTTTTTTAACAACTGGCAGCATCTTTCCGTGAATAAAATACATGTTAGTATCAAAATTGAACAAAATAAAATGGCGAGAAAATTGGTTTTCATTTTATTCTACTTAAGGCTTGTACTTAAAATAGTACTAACTTACTTACTTACTTACTTACTTACTTACTTACTTACTTACTAACTAACTAACTAACTAACTAACTAACTAACTAACTAACTAACTAACTAATTAACTAACTAACTAACTAACTAACTAATTAACTAACTAACTAACTAACTAACTAACTAACTAACGTTTATCTCTAAACAAAAACATTTCCGCGGTAAAATCCACTCTGAAATGGCCTTTTCTGGTTTTGGAATGAAGTCCAAAGTTAAAATTTTATTAACAAATTCTAATTGTGAAATATATTTTTTGTTCTAAATTTTAATCTTAAATGTAATTTAAATAGTTGAATCTAAAAAAGGACTTTTGGAAAATGTTTTATAGAAGGTTTTATCATGGGACAGCCGCATGGATTAGGGGAGTAACCCAAAAATACAAAATATCAAAACAAACCACGAAATTAAATAATAAAACGGAGACAGAGATATATTTTTTAAACAAAATAATATAGCTAACTTTTATCTATTAATTGTTTTAGGTGATGTAGTTTATGTAAAATATAAAAATGAACCTTGGCACAATATAAATTTAATGTCATGTTTTATTGATACTTAGAAAAAGTAACAAACATTTCAAAAGTCAGATCTTTGAGATCATTATTAAAAAAATATAACATTTTAAATCCGAACTCCTCTATAAATATTAAAATTATAAATTCCTAATCTACTTTAACAAAAGATATATCATATTAAGTTTAATACTATTAATGTTAGGAATAATCATGACTTTGAGATAAATAGAACAAAAATGTTTAATTCCAAATATAGTTAATTATAGAGCAATATATAATAAATGATTTTGTACTTACCAAAAATAAGCCTTGCCACTTTATATCTTGGTAATGTAGCTGCCGCGGGCGGCGGGCCCCCGGCGGCGACTCACTGTCCACGGAAGACGGGAAGAGAGAAAAAATGGAGAGGGGCTTATTTCGTGTTTTCTCTTTACGCGGAACATCTTGGCTGGAACCCAATGACCTAAAAATGAGGGGCGCGCTGTCTCTACCCACCATACCGAAACCCGCGAATTTACGTTATGAAAACCGGTTCCTTCAGCCAACCACTTAGAACATGCACGATTTACGAACCTTGGGTTACGAATAAAACCACAGGAATAACACAGAACAACCTCTTTTCGCGCCTTTATTTTACCCCTCTTACTTGCCTCCCGCTCGTCGGCCATTGCCTCTGCCCTAAACGGGGAGTCTAGCATCCACTCCTTGGGTATCCATAATGGAGGAGAGGACTGAAAGGGGGAAAACCAAGCATGGACGCGCCCAGGAAAATACCAAGGAGGATAGGAAGGGAGGCGAAGTAGGAGGGATGAACGCGGCAGCATCCTTGTAAGAAGCTTAGCGGCGGGAAAATTTCGGAAAAATGGCGGCTAGACGTAGCGTAGCTGCCGCAATCTTGCCGCCATTCATCCCTCCTACTTCGCCTCCCTTCCTATCCTCCGTGAAAATACCGCGAAAAAGAGTGTATAACTAGGTAAAAGAAAATTCAAAAACTGGAATCTTTCCGATTCTTCATTATTAACTATTCGACAATAAGGATTTTACCACTTATGACGTCAGAGGGGCAATATATTATAATAAAGAAATATATATAAAGACAGCCAAATAACATTTCCCGGAAATACTGTGTTGCGCAGTGCGCCATTATAAGAGCGTTTGATTTTTGATTTCAAGAGAGAAGTGGGCCGATCCCGGATTTACTGCAATACCAGGCCGACCCGTGGCGGAGGTGGAGCAAGCTCCGACCACTCCGCCGCCGTCCAAAAATAAGTTTAATATCTTGGGCCCCGATGGGACCCGTATCAGATATTAAGCTGATAAGAACAGATACTACACTTTGATCTTAGCCAAAAGGCCGAGAAGCGATAACCCGCTAGGAGCCGTCACTGTTTAACAAAGTAAAAAGAGAGAATTCGAGCATTTCAAATATTTCATAATTACGTCACCGAATGTTGGTCCTGGTGGGAGATGACAACGTTTGTAGCCATCGCGCGAACAAAGGAGAAGACGATATCTTGAATCCGTGAAATAGAGGTACACCGCCAGGCCCGGACTGGCACTTTTGGGGTCATCGGCTAGAGACAGTAGAGTGGGCCACTTTACCGGGCCGTATGGAAAAAAAATCTAAATGGTGGTTTATAGGACCATAAATAACGTATTAAGTGTACTAGATTCTACGTGAAACGTCAAACGCGTTTAAATGACCATTTAGGAAAAATTTATTATAAGCGAATAGAGCGTTCTATAAAAGTGGACCATAACCGGTCACTTTTCATACAGACTATAGAGCTGGTTCAGCAGGACTAACAACTTTTGTTATTCTTTGGTTTAAGAGAATTCGGCTTATGTCCTGTCTTTATATGAATATTTTAGAGACGTACCTTTTAGGAGTTGTAGGAGGCACCCTAGGTGTTGAAGTATGTTTGGGGTTAAGGATATTTTCATGATCTAAGTTTCATCTTAAACACGTGGATTTGGGACTAGTATTTTCTAGAATTTTTCTTATTTGCCATCATACATTTATTACAAAAATCATTTAAAATAAGAAAAAAGGCGCGGAAAGCAAAGCCGGAAATATGTGAAGCCTAGGCTAGCAACTACGCTACTAATAAAAATTGACTGCTCTCAATTTCTTACGGGTTTGCCAGATAAATATATTTCTCTAAGACGAAAAACCGGCCAAACCTTCACCTCCTCCGAACTCCAAAGGGGGAAAGCACACCACACCAATTTTATAGATTCGTAAACGCGCCTTCCCAATCGACCGCCATCACCTTACAGTCTACGGGGAGGGTGATGAAAAAACTGGTTTGGGGGGGGGGGGGGGATGAAATTTCTGCGGTAAAGGGCTTGCTCGTTGGTTGTCTGTACGATAATATCGGCGCCCAGTAAACGTTTCTAAAAAGAGTGTATAGAACGTTCTATTGGAGCCGCATGCAGCCGGTGGCCCTCGGCGATCACCAACCTACCAGGACCTGGCTAGTCGCGGCTTGTCCACCGCTATCAATTACACTCTAGCGGCAACGGCCATATCACGCTGAATACACCGGTTCTCGTCTGATCACCGAAGTTAAGCAGCGTCGAGCGCGGTCAGTACTTGGGAGGGAGACCACCTGGGAACACCGCGTGCCGTTGGCTACTCATTTATTTTCGCGGGATGGGATTTGCGTCTTTTAACAGGAAAATACCTTCATCCTATCATTTTGACGCTGCTTTTTTATGCAATTAAAAGTTCGCCCAGACGATAATATTATTTCGGTCAACTCTTGGCCTTTTTTTAACAACTGGCAGCATCTTTCCGTGAATAAAATACATGTTAGTATCAAAATTGAACAAAATAAAATGGCGAGAAAATTGGTTTTCATTTTATTCTACTTAAGGCTTGTACTTAAAATAGTACTAACTTACTTACTTACTTACTTACTTACTTACTTACTTACTTACTAACTAACTAACTAACTAACTAACTAACTAACTAACTAACTAACTAACTAATTAACTAACTAACTAACTAACTAACTAATTAACTAACTAACTAACTAACTAACTAACTAACTAACGTTTATCTCTAAACAAAAACATTTCCGCGGTAAAATCCACTCTGAAATGGCCTTTTCTGGTTTTGGAATGAAGTCCAAAGTTAAAATTTTATTAACAAATTCTAATTGTGAAATATATTTTTTGTTCTAAATTTTAATCTTAAATGTAATTTAAATAGTTGAATCTAAAAAAGGACTTTTGGAAAATGTTTTATAGAAGGTTTTATCATGGGACAGCCGCATGGATTAGGGGAGTAACCCAAAAATACAAAATATCAAAACAAACCACGAAATTAAATAATAAAACGGAGACAGAGATATATTTTTTAAACAAAATAATATAGCTAACTTTTATCTATTAATTGTTTTAGGTGATGTAGTTTATGTAAAATATAAAAATGAACCTTGGCACAATATAAATTTAATGTCATGTTTTATTGATACTTAGAAAAAGTAACAAACATTTCAAAAGTCAGATCTTTGAGATCATTATTAAAAAAATATAACATTTTAAATCCGAACTCCTCTATAAATATTAAAATTATAAATTCCTAATCTACTTTAACAAAAGATATATCATATTAAGTTTAATACTATTAATGTTAGGAATAATCATGACTTTGAGATAAATAGAACAAAAATGTTTAATTCCAAATATAGTTAATTATAGAGCAATATATAATAAATGATTTTGTACTTACCAAAAATAAGCCTTGCCACTTTATATCTTGGTAATGTAGCTGCCGCGGGCGGCGGGCCCCCGGCGGCGACTCACTGTCCACGGAAGACGGGAAGAGAGAAAAAATGGAGAGGGGCTTATTTCGTGTTTTCTCTTTACGCGGAACATCTTGGCTGGAACCCAATGACCTAAAAATGAGGGGCGCGCTGTCTCTACCCACCATACCGAAACCCGCGAATTTACGTTATGAAAACCGGTTCCTTCAGCCAACCACTTAGAACATGCACGATTTACGAACCTTGGGTTACGAATAAAACCACAGGAATAACACAGAACAACCTCTTTTCGCGCCTTTATTTTACCCCTCTTACTTGCCTCCCGCTCGTCGGCCATTGCCTCTGCCCTAAACGGGGAGTCTAGCATCCACTCCTTGGGTATCCATAATGGAGGAGAGGACTGAAAGGGGGAAAACCAAGCATGGACGCGCCCAGGAAAATACCAAGGAGGATAGGAAGGGAGGCGAAGTAGGAGGGATGAACGCGGCAGCATCCTTGTAAGAAGCTTAGCGGCGGGAAAATTTCGGAAAAATGGCGGCTAGACGTAGCGTAGCTGCCGCAATCTTGCCGCCATTCATCCCTCCTACTTCGCCTCCCTTCCTATCCTCCGTGAAAATACCGCGAAAAAGAGTGTATAACTAGGTAAAAGAAAATTCAAAAACTGGAATCTTTCCGATTCTTCATTATTAACTATTCGACAATAAGGATTTTACCACTTATGACGTCAGAGGGGCAATATATTATAATAAAGAAATATATATAAAGACAGCCAAATAACATTTCCCGGAAATACTGTGTTGCGCAGTGCGCCATTATAAGAGCGTTTGATTTTTGATTTCAAGAGAGAAGTGGGCCGATCCCGGATTTACTGCAATACCAGGCCGACCCGTGGCGGAGGTGGAGCAAGCTCCGACCACTCCGCCGCCGTCCAAAAATAAGTTTAATATCTTGGGCCCCGATGGGACCCGTATCAGATATTAAGCTGATAAGAACAGATACTACACTTTGATCTTAGCCAAAAGGCCGAGAAGCGATAACCCGCTAGGAGCCGTCACTGTTTAACAAAGTAAAAAGAGAGAATTCGAGCATTTCAAATATTTCATAATTACGTCACCGAATGTTGGTCCTGGTGGGAGATGACAACGTTTGTAGCCATCGCGCGAACAAAGGAGAAGACGATATCTTGAATCCGTGAAATAGAGGTACACCGCCAGGCCCGGACTGGCACTTTTGGGGTCATCGGCTAGAGACAGTAGAGTGGGCCACTTTACCGGGCCGTATGGAAAAAAAATCTAAATGGTGGTTTATAGGACCATAAATAACGTATTAAGTGTACTAGATTCTACGTGAAACGTCAAACGCGTTTAAATGACCATTTAGGAAAAATTTATTATAAGCGAATAGAGCGTTCTATAAAAGTGGACCATAACCGGTCACTTTTCATACAGACTATAGAGCTGGTTCAGCAGGACTAACAACTTTTGTTATTCTTTGGTTTAAGAGAATTCGGCTTATGTCCTGTCTTTATATGAATATTTTAGAGACGTACCTTTTAGGAGTTGTAGGAGGCACCCTAGGTGTTGAAGTATGTTTGGGGTTAAGGATATTTTCATGATCTAAGTTTCATCTTAAACACGTGGATTTGGGACTAGTATTTTCTAGAATTTTTCTTATTTGCCATCATACATTTATTACAAAAATCATTTAAAATAAGAAAAAAGGCGCGGAAAGCAAAGCCGGAAATATGTGAAGCCTAGGCTAGCAACTACGCTACTAATAAAAATTGACTGCTCTCAATTTCTTACGGGTTTGCCAGATAAATATATTTCTCTAAGACGAAAAACCGGCCAAACCTTCACCTCCTCCGAACTCCAAAGGGGGAAAGCACACCACACCAATTTTATAGATTCGTAAACGCGCCTTCCCAATCGACCGCCATCACCTTACAGTCTACGGGGAGGGTGATGAAAAAACTGGTTTGGGGGGGGGGGGGGATGAAATTTCTGCGGTAAAGGGCTTGCTCGTTGGTTGTCTGTACGATAATATCGGCGCCCAGTAAACGTTTCTAAAAAGAGTGTATAGAACGTTCTATTGGAGCCGCATGCAGCCGGTGGCCCTCGGCGATCACCAACCTACCAGGACCTGGCTAGTCGCGGCTTGTCCACCGCTATCAATTACACTCTAGCGGCAACGGCCATATCACGCTGAATACACCGGTTCTCGTCTGATCACCGAAGTTAAGCAGCGTCGAGCGCGGTCAGTACTTGGGAGGGAGACCACCTGGGAACACCGCGTGCCGTTGGCTACTCATTTATTTTCGCGGGATGGGATTTGCGTCTTTTAACAGGAAAATACCTTCATCCTATCATTTTGACGCTGCTTTTTTATGCAATTAAAAGTTCGCCCAGACGATAATATTATTTCGGTCAACTCTTGGCCTTTTTTTAACAACTGGCAGCATCTTTCCGTGAATAAAATACATGTTAGTATCAAAATTGAACAAAATAAAATGGCGAGAAAATTGGTTTTCATTTTATTCTACTTAAGGCTTGTACTTAAAATAGTACTAACTTACTTACTTACTTACTTACTTACTTACTTACTTACTTACTAACTAACTAACTAACTAACTAACTAACTAACTAACTAACTAACTAACTAATTAACTAACTAACTAACTAACTAACTAATTAACTAACTAACTAACTAACTAACTAACTAACTAACGTTTATCTCTAAACAAAAACATTTCCGCGGTAAAATCCACTCTGAAATGGCCTTTTCTGGTTTTGGAATGAAGTCCAAAGTTAAAATTTTATTAACAAATTCTAATTGTGAAATATATTTTTTGTTCTAAATTTTAATCTTAAATGTAATTTAAATAGTTGAATCTAAAAAAGGACTTTTGGAAAATGTTTTATAGAAGGTTTTATCATGGGACAGCCGCATGGATTAGGGGAGTAACCCAAAAATACAAAATATCAAAACAAACCACGAAATTAAATAATAAAACGGAGACAGAGATATATTTTTTAAACAAAATAATATAGCTAACTTTTATCTATTAATTGTTTTAGGTGATGTAGTTTATGTAAAATATAAAAATGAACCTTGGCACAATATAAATTTAATGTCATGTTTTATTGATACTTAGAAAAAGTAACAAACATTTCAAAAGTCAGATCTTTGAGATCATTATTAAAAAAATATAACATTTTAAATCCGAACTCCTCTATAAATATTAAAATTATAAATTCCTAATCTACTTTAACAAAAGATATATCATATTAAGTTTAATACTATTAATGTTAGGAATAATCATGACTTTGAGATAAATAGAACAAAAATGTTTAATTCCAAATATAGTTAATTATAGAGCAATATATAATAAATGATTTTGTACTTACCAAAAATAAGCCTTGCCACTTTATATCTTGGTAATGTAGCTGCCGCGGGCGGCGGGCCCCCGGCGGCGACTCACTGTCCACGGAAGACGGGAAGAGAGAAAAAATGGAGAGGGGCTTATTTCGTGTTTTCTCTTTACGCGGAACATCTTGGCTGGAACCCAATGACCTAAAAATGAGGGGCGCGCTGTCTCTACCCACCATACCGAAACCCGCGAATTTACGTTATGAAAACCGGTTCCTTCAGCCAACCACTTAGAACATGCACGATTTACGAACCTTGGGTTACGAATAAAACCACAGGAATAACACAGAACAACCTCTTTTCGCGCCTTTATTTTACCCCTCTTACTTGCCTCCCGCTCGTCGGCCATTGCCTCTGCCCTAAACGGGGAGTCTAGCATCCACTCCTTGGGTATCCATAATGGAGGAGAGGACTGAAAGGGGGAAAACCAAGCATGGACGCGCCCAGGAAAATACCAAGGAGGATAGGAAGGGAGGCGAAGTAGGAGGGATGAACGCGGCAGCATCCTTGTAAGAAGCTTAGCGGCGGGAAAATTTCGGAAAAATGGCGGCTAGACGTAGCGTAGCTGCCGCAATCTTGCCGCCATTCATCCCTCCTACTTCGCCTCCCTTCCTATCCTCCGTGAAAATACCGCGAAAAAGAGTGTATAACTAGGTAAAAGAAAATTCAAAAACTGGAATCTTTCCGATTCTTCATTATTAACTATTCGACAATAAGGATTTTACCACTTATGACGTCAGAGGGGCAATATATTATAATAAAGAAATATATATAAAGACAGCCAAATAACATTTCCCGGAAATACTGTGTTGCGCAGTGCGCCATTATAAGAGCGTTTGATTTTTGATTTCAAGAGAGAAGTGGGCCGATCCCGGATTTACTGCAATACCAGGCCGACCCGTGGCGGAGGTGGAGCAAGCTCCGACCACTCCGCCGCCGTCCAAAAATAAGTTTAATATCTTGGGCCCCGATGGGACCCGTATCAGATATTAAGCTGATAAGAACAGATACTTTTAATTGTTTATTAAAAGCTTCGTTTTTTTACATTTTTACAATTTTGTCATTTTTGTTCGCGTGTTAATTATTTTAATTTATCGCGAACAATCGTTAAAAGATAAAGGGAACATGGTTAAAAAATCGAGCAAAGAACTATGCTAAAAATTTTAAAAATTAAATTTAAAACATATTTTTGCCTTTTTTCACTTCTTTTTCTGGAGTTTTACTACGTCGTCTCTTTGGATAATTTTTTAAAAGTTCGATGATTTGTGCCGCTTGGTCTTCTGCTCGTTTGGTTAGGATGGGTGAACGTGTGGGTGCTCTGGAGTTGATTTTTGCAAGAAGGGCTTGAAGTTCGGTTTTCCTCAATAGATGTAAATGTAGTTGTGACGGATCGGTATAATTCCACTCTGATGGATCAAATCGGGGTCTGGAGTTGTTGTCGGAGTCAATGGATTCGGGTTCGCTTTCGGGTTCTAGGTCATCGTGATGTGGTGGAGATTTCAAGGCGTCGGCGTATTGGCTTGTTTGGACTGGAGGTTCTGCGTTTCTCTTGTATGGTTCTGGTGATGTTAAAGTCCAGCTTTCTTCAGAGGATTTGGAGTCGTCTGCTTGAGTAAGTATTGAGGGTATGCGTGGTGAGCTTTCTTTTAAGTCTTCTTCTCGGGTGGTAGCGCTAACGATTACCACCTCCAAAGGAGTACGTGTGGAACTTGCGGTGGTTTCCGGATCTTGGGGTAACACGCGGTCTTCGTTTTCCTTCTTCTCTGCCCTCTGGTTTTTCTTTTTTTCGCAGGTGGAGGCAACGTGCCCCTCCTGCTCACAAAAGAAGCATTTCTTGGCAACCCCGGTATAGTATACCAGGGCCCTGCTCCGTCCAAAATAAAGCACATTAGGAACAGTTAGTTTCATTTTCAATTTCACTACACGATCGCCATTCCTTATCCCTTTTAATTCTTTATATTCATCGTGGCGATGAGCTTTAATCTCCCCGTATTGACGCAGGGTTGTCAGAATGGAATCCCATTGAATCCAAGAAGGCAACTGCTTTATGGTAAGCCAGATGCCGTCGTCTTCTACACTCGTGATTTTGCAGGGCTTGTTGTTTACCATTAATTCTCCATAAGAGACAGCTTGTTGCAGGAATGCAAGGGTCGTAAAAGTTAATAAAAAGGATGTATTACCAACAGGTTGCAGTGTTTCGACACTGTCTGGTCCAAGTTTCTCGAGGAAGGCTTGAGCGACTTCCAAGAAGCTACCGCTTACGTCTAAGCGAGCGGTTCGTTTCCTTACCTCCATAGCCATGCTGGCTATGAGAGGATCAGCGGAGAGACGAGACTTCACAGGAGCAGGATCACAGGAGATACAGCTTCAGGTGAGTAACAGGTACGTAGCAGGTGGGTTTTTTTTTTTTCTTTCAGGAACAGCAGCAGCGGAACGGCTCAGCAAAGGATCATCTCGTGCGGTAAGGCAGGCAAACTCGCCTTAAAGGCGTATAAACACTTCTCGCCCCCCGACTAAGATCTCGGTATAGTACTATTGAAGAACAGATACTACACTTTGATCTTAGCCAAAAGGCCGAGAAGCGATAACCCGCTAGGAGCCGTCACTGTTTAACAAAGTAAAAAGAGAGAATTCGAGCATTTCAAATATTTCATAATTACGTCACCGAATGTTGGTCCTGGTGGGAGATGACAACGTTTGTAGCCATCGCGCGAACAAAGGAGAAGACGATATCTTGAATCCGTGAAATAGAGGTACACCGCCAGGCCCGGACTGGCACTTTTGGGGTCATCGGCTAGAGACAGTAGAGTGGGCCACTTTACCGGGCCGTATGGAAAAAAAATCTAAATGGTGGTTTATAGGACCATAAATAACGTATTAAGTGTACTAGATTCTACGTGAAACGTCAAACGCGTTTAAATGACCATTTAGGAAAAATTTATTATAAGCGAATAGAGCGTTCTATAAAAGTGGACCATAACCGGTCACTTTTCATACAGACTATAGAGCTGGTTCAGCAGGACTAACAACTTTTGTTATTCTTTGGTTTAAGAGAATTCGGCTTATGTCCTGTCTTTATATGAATATTTTAGAGACGTACCTTTTAGGAGTTGTAGGAGGCACCCTAGGTGTTGAAGTATGTTTGGGGTTAAGGATATTTTCATGATCTAAGTTTCATCTTAAACACGTGGATTTGGGACTAGTATTTTCTAGAATTTTTCTTATTTGCCATCATACATTTATTACAAAAATCATTTAAAATAAGAAAAAAGGCGCGGAAAGCAAAGCCGGAAATATGTGAAGCCTAGGCTAGCAACTACGCTACTAATAAAAATTGACTGCTCTCAATTTCTTACGGGTTTGCCAGATAAATATATTTCTCTAAGACGAAAAACCGGCCAAACCTTCACCTCCTCCGAACTCCAAAGGGGGAAAGCACACCACACCAATTTTATAGATTCGTAAACGCGCCTTCCCAATCGACCGCCATCACCTTACAGTCTACGGGGAGGGTGATGAAAAAACTGGTTTGGGGGGGGGGGGGGATGAAATTTCTGCGGTAAAGGGCTTGCTCGTTGGTTGTCTGTACGATAATATCGGCGCCCAGTAAACGTTTCTAAAAAGAGTGTATAGAACGTTCTATTGGAGCCGCATGCAGCCGGTGGCCCTCGGCGATCACCAACCTACCAGGACCTGGCTAGTCGCGGCTTGTCCACCGCTATCAATTACACTCTAGCGGCAACGGCCATATCACGCTGAATACACCGGTTCTCGTCTGATCACCGAAGTTAAGCAGCGTCGAGCGCGGTCAGTACTTGGGAGGGAGACCACCTGGGAACACCGCGTGCCGTTGGCTACTCATTTATTTTCGCGGGATGGGATTTGCGTCTTTTAACAGGAAAATACCTTCATCCTATCATTTTGACGCTGCTTTTTTATGCAATTAAAAGTTCGCCCAGACGATAATATTATTTCGGTCAACTCTTGGCCTTTTTTTAACAACTGGCAGCATCTTTCCGTGAATAAAATACATGTTAGTATCAAAATTGAACAAAATAAAATGGCGAGAAAATTGGTTTTCATTTTATTCTACTTAAGGCTTGTACTTAAAATAGTACTAACTTACTTACTTACTTACTTACTTACTTACTTACTTACTTACTAACTAACTAACTAACTAACTAACTAACTAACTAACTAACTAACTAACTAATTAACTAACTAACTAACTAACTAACTAATTAACTAACTAACTAACTAACTAACTAACTAACTAACGTTTATCTCTAAACAAAAACATTTCCGCGGTAAAATCCACTCTGAAATGGCCTTTTCTGGTTTTGGAATGAAGTCCAAAGTTAAAATTTTATTAACAAATTCTAATTGTGAAATATATTTTTTGTTCTAAATTTTAATCTTAAATGTAATTTAAATAGTTGAATCTAAAAAAGGACTTTTGGAAAATGTTTTATAGAAGGTTTTATCATGGGACAGCCGCATGGATTAGGGGAGTAACCCAAAAATACAAAATATCAAAACAAACCACGAAATTAAATAATAAAACGGAGACAGAGATATATTTTTTAAACAAAATAATATAGCTAACTTTTATCTATTAATTGTTTTAGGTGATGTAGTTTATGTAAAATATAAAAATGAACCTTGGCACAATATAAATTTAATGTCATGTTTTATTGATACTTAGAAAAAGTAACAAACATTTCAAAAGTCAGATCTTTGAGATCATTATTAAAAAAATATAACATTTTAAATCCGAACTCCTCTATAAATATTAAAATTATAAATTCCTAATCTACTTTAACAAAAGATATATCATATTAAGTTTAATACTATTAATGTTAGGAATAATCATGACTTTGAGATAAATAGAACAAAAATGTTTAATTCCAAATATAGTTAATTATAGAGCAATATATAATAAATGATTTTGTACTTACCAAAAATAAGCCTTGCCACTTTATATCTTGGTAATGTAGCTGCCGCGGGCGGCGGGCCCCCGGCGGCGACTCACTGTCCACGGAAGACGGGAAGAGAGAAAAAATGGAGAGGGGCTTATTTCGTGTTTTCTCTTTACGCGGAACATCTTGGCTGGAACCCAATGACCTAAAAATGAGGGGCGCGCTGTCTCTACCCACCATACCGAAACCCGCGAATTTACGTTATGAAAACCGGTTCCTTCAGCCAACCACTTAGAACATGCACGATTTACGAACCTTGGGTTACGAATAAAACCACAGGAATAACACAGAACAACCTCTTTTCGCGCCTTTATTTTACCCCTCTTACTTGCCTCCCGCTCGTCGGCCATTGCCTCTGCCCTAAACGGGGAGTCTAGCATCCACTCCTTGGGTATCCATAATGGAGGAGAGGACTGAAAGGGGGAAAACCAAGCATGGACGCGCCCAGGAAAATACCAAGGAGGATAGGAAGGGAGGCGAAGTAGGAGGGATGAACGCGGCAGCATCCTTGTAAGAAGCTTAGCGGCGGGAAAATTTCGGAAAAATGGCGGCTAGACGTAGCGTAGCTGCCGCAATCTTGCCGCCATTCATCCCTCCTACTTCGCCTCCCTTCCTATCCTCCGTGAAAATACCGCGAAAAAGAGTGTATAACTAGGTAAAAGAAAATTCAAAAACTGGAATCTTTCCGATTCTTCATTATTAACTATTCGACAATAAGGATTTTACCACTTATGACGTCAGAGGGGCAATATATTATAATAAAGAAATATATATAAAGACAGCCAAATAACATTTCCCGGAAATACTGTGTTGCGCAGTGCGCCATTATAAGAGCGTTTGATTTTTGATTTCAAGAGAGAAGTGGGCCGATCCCGGATTTACTGCAATACCAGGCCGACCCGTGGCGGAGGTGGAGCAAGCTCCGACCACTCCGCCGCCGTCCAAAAATAAGTTTAATATCTTGGGCCCCGATGGGACCCGTATCAGATATTAAGCTGATAAGAACAGATACTACACTTTGATCTTAGCCAAAAGGCCGAGAAGCGATAACCCGCTAGGAGCCGTCACTGTTTAACAAAGTAAAAAGAGAGAATTCGAGCATTTCAAATATTTCATAATTACGTCACCGAATGTTGGTCCTGGTGGGAGATGACAACGTTTGTAGCCATCGCGCGAACAAAGGAGAAGACGATATCTTGAATCCGTGAAATAGAGGTACACCGCCAGGCCCGGACTGGCACTTTTGGGGTCATCGGCTAGAGACAGTAGAGTGGGCCACTTTACCGGGCCGTATGGAAAAAAAATCTAAATGGTGGTTTATAGGACCATAAATAACGTATTAAGTGTACTAGATTCTACGTGAAACGTCAAACGCGTTTAAATGACCATTTAGGAAAAATTTATTATAAGCGAATAGAGCGTTCTATAAAAGTGGACCATAACCGGTCACTTTTCATACAGACTATAGAGCTGGTTCAGCAGGACTAACAACTTTTGTTATTCTTTGGTTTAAGAGAATTCGGCTTATGTCCTGTCTTTATATGAATATTTTAGAGACGTACCTTTTAGGAGTTGTAGGAGGCACCCTAGGTGTTGAAGTATGTTTGGGGTTAAGGATATTTTCATGATCTAAGTTTCATCTTAAACACGTGGATTTGGGACTAGTATTTTCTAGAATTTTTCTTATTTGCCATCATACATTTATTACAAAAATCATTTAAAATAAGAAAAAAGGCGCGGAAAGCAAAGCCGGAAATATGTGAAGCCTAGGCTAGCAACTACGCTACTAATAAAAATTGACTGCTCTCAATTTCTTACGGGTTTGCCAGATAAATATATTTCTCTAAGACGAAAAACCGGCCAAACCTTCACCTCCTCCGAACTCCAAAGGGGGAAAGCACACCACACCAATTTTATAGATTCGTAAACGCGCCTTCCCAATCGACCGCCATCACCTTACAGTCTACGGGGAGGGTGATGAAAAAACTGGTTTGGGGGGGGGGGGGGGATGAAATTTCTGCGGTAAAGGGCTTGCTCGTTGGTTGTCTGTACGATAATATCGGCGCCCAGTAAACGTTTCTAAAAAGAGTGTATAGAACGTTCTATTGGAGCCGCATGCAGCCGGTGGCCCTCGGCGATCACCAACCTACCAGGACCTGGCTAGTCGCGGCTTGTCCACCGCTATCAATTACACTCTAGCGGCAACGGCCATATCACGCTGAATACACCGGTTCTCGTCTGATCACCGAAGTTAAGCAGCGTCGAGCGCGGTCAGTACTTGGGAGGGAGACCACCTGGGAACACCGCGTGCCGTTGGCTACTCATTTATTTTCGCGGGATGGGATTTGCGTCTTTTAACAGGAAAATACCTTCATCCTATCATTTTGACGCTGCTTTTTTATGCAATTAAAAGTTCGCCCAGACGATAATATTATTTCGGTCAACTCTTGGCCTTTTTTTAACAACTGGCAGCATCTTTCCGTGAATAAAATACATGTTAGTATCAAAATTGAACAAAATAAAATGGCGAGAAAATTGGTTTTCATTTTATTCTACTTAAGGCTTGTACTTAAAATAGTACTAACTTACTTACTTACTTACTTACTTACTTACTTACTTACTTACTAACTAACTAACTAACTAACTAACTAACTAACTAACTAACTAACTAACTAATTAACTAACTAACTAACTAACTAACTAATTAACTAACTAACTAACTAACTAACTAACTAACTAACGTTTATCTCTAAACAAAAACATTTCCGCGGTAAAATCCACTCTGAAATGGCCTTTTCTGGTTTTGGAATGAAGTCCAAAGTTAAAATTTTATTAACAAATTCTAATTGTGAAATATATTTTTTGTTCTAAATTTTAATCTTAAATGTAATTTAAATAGTTGAATCTAAAAAAGGACTTTTGGAAAATGTTTTATAGAAGGTTTTATCATGGGACAGCCGCATGGATTAGGGGAGTAACCCAAAAATACAAAATATCAAAACAAACCACGAAATTAAATAATAAAACGGAGACAGAGATATATTTTTTAAACAAAATAATATAGCTAACTTTTATCTATTAATTGTTTTAGGTGATGTAGTTTATGTAAAATATAAAAATGAACCTTGGCACAATATAAATTTAATGTCATGTTTTATTGATACTTAGAAAAAGTAACAAACATTTCAAAAGTCAGATCTTTGAGATCATTATTAAAAAAATATAACATTTTAAATCCGAACTCCTCTATAAATATTAAAATTATAAATTCCTAATCTACTTTAACAAAAGATATATCATATTAAGTTTAATACTATTAATGTTAGGAATAATCATGACTTTGAGATAAATAGAACAAAAATGTTTAATTCCAAATATAGTTAATTATAGAGCAATATATAATAAATGATTTTGTTTACCAAAAATAAGCCTTGCCACTTTATATCTTGGTAATGTAGCTGCCGCGGGCGGCGGGCCCCCGGCGGCGACTCACTGTCCACGGAAGACGGGAAGAGAGAAAAAATGGAGAGGGGCTTATTTCGTGTTTTCTCTTTACGCGGAACATCTTGGCTGGAACCCAATGACCTAAAAATGAGGGGCGCGCTGTCTCTACCCACCATACCGAAACCCGCGAATTTACGTTATGAAAACCGGTTCCTTCAGCCAACCACTTAGAACATGCACGATTTACGAACCTTGGGTTACGAATAAAACCACAGGAATAACACAGAACAACCTCTTTTCGCGCCTTTATTTTACCCCTCTTACTTGCCTCCCGCTCGTCGGCCATTGCCTCTGCCCTAAACGGGGAGTCTAGCATCCACTCCTTGGGTATCCATAATGGAGGAGAGGACTGAAAGGGGGAAAACCAAGCATGGACGCGCCCAGGAAAATACCAAGGAGGATAGGAAGGGAGGCGAAGTAGGAGGGATGAACGCGGCAGCATCCTTGTAAGAAGCTTAGCGGCGGGAAAATTTCGGAAAAATGGCGGCTAGACGTAGCGTAGCTGCCGCAATCTTGCCGCCATTCATCCCTCCTACTTCGCCTCCCTTCCTATCCTCCGTGAAAATACCGCGAAAAAGAGTGTATAACTAGGTAAAAGAAAATTCAAAAACTGGAATCTTTCCGATTCTTCATTATTAACTATTCGACAATAAGGATTTTACCACTTATGACGTCAGAGGGGCAATATATTATAATAAAGAAATATATATAAAGACAGCCAAATAACATTTCCCGGAAATACTGTGTTGCGCAGTGCGCCATTATAAGAGCGTTTGATTTTTGATTTCAAGAGAGAAGTGGGCCGATCCCGGATTTACTGCAATACCAGGCCGACCCGTGGCGGAGGTGGAGCAAGCTCCGACCACTCCGCCGCCGTCCAAAAATAAGTTTAATATCTTGGGCCCCGATGGGACCCGTATCAGATATTAAGCTGATAAGAACAGATACTACACTTTGATCTTAGCCAAAAGGCCGAGAAGCGATAACCCGCTAGGAGCCGTCACTGTTTAACAAAGTAAAAAGAGAGAATTCGAGCATTTCAAATATTTCATAATTACGTCACCGAATGTTGGTCCTGGTGGGAGATGACAACGTTTGTAGCCATCGCGCGAACAAAGGAGAAGACGATATCTTGAATCCGTGAAATAGAGGTACACCGCCAGGCCCGGACTGGCACTTTTGGGGTCATCGGCTAGAGACAGTAGAGTGGGCCACTTTACCGGGCCGTATGGAAAAAAAATCTAAATGGTGGTTTATAGGACCATAAATAACGTATTAAGTGTACTAGATTCTACGTGAAACGTCAAACGCGTTTAAATGACCATTTAGGAAAAATTTATTATAAGCGAATAGAGCGTTCTATAAAAGTGGACCATAACCGGTCACTTTTCATACAGACTATAGAGCTGGTTCAGCAGGACTAACAACTTTTGTTATTCTTTGGTTTAAGAGAATTCGGCTTATGTCCTGTCTTTATATGAATATTTTAGAGACGTACCTTTTAGGAGTTGTAGGAGGCACCCTAGGTGTTGAAGTATGTTTGGGGTTAAGGATATTTTCATGATCTAAGTTTCATCTTAAACACGTGGATTTGGGACTAGTATTTTCTAGAATTTTTCTTATTTGCCATCATACATTTATTACAAAAATCATTTAAAATAAGAAAAAAGGCGCGGAAAGCAAAGCCGGAAATATGTGAAGCCTAGGCTAGCAACTACGCTACTAATAAAAATTGACTGCTCTCAATTTCTTACGGGTTTGCCAGATAAATATATTTCTCTAAGACGAAAAACCGGCCAAACCTTCACCTCCTCCGAACTCCAAAGGGGGAAAGCACACCACACCAATTTTATAGATTCGTAAACGCGCCTTCCCAATCGACCGCCATCACCTTACAGTCTACGGGGAGGGTGATGAAAAAACTGGTTTGGGGGGGGGGGGGGGGGATGAAATTTCTGCGGTAAAGGGCTTGCTCGTTGGTTGTCTGTACGATAATATCGGCGCCCAGTAAACGTTTCTAAAAAGAGTGTATAGAACGTTCTATTGGAGCCGCATGCAGCCGGTGGCCCTCGGCGATCACCAACCTACCAGGACCTGGCTAGTCGCGGCTTGTCCACCGCTATCAATTACACTCTAGCGGCAACGGCCATATCACGCTGAATACACCGGTTCTCGTCTGATCACCGAAGTTAAGCAGCGTCGAGCGCGGTCAGTACTTGGGAGGGAGACCACCTGGGAACACCGCGTGCCGTTGGCTACTCATTTATTTTCGCGGGATGGGATTTGCGTCTTTTAACAGGAAAATACCTTCATCCTATCATTTTGACGCTGCTTTTTTATGCAATTAAAAGTTCGCCCAGACGATAATATTATTTCGGTCAACTCTTGGCCTTTTTTTAACAACTGGCAGCATCTTTCCGTGAATAAAATACATGTTAGTATCAAAATTGAACAAAATAAAATGGCGAGAAAATTGGTTTTCATTTTATTCTACTTAAGGCTTGTACTTAAAATAGTACTAACTTACTTACTTACTTACTTACTTACTTACTTACTTACTTACTAACTAACTAACTAACTAACTAACTAACTAACTAACTAACTAACTAACTAATTAACTAACTAACTAACTAACTAACTAATTAACTAACTAACTAACTAACTAACTAACTAACTAACTAACGTTTATCTCTAAACAAAAACATTTCCGCGGTAAAATCCACTCTGAAATGGCCTTTTCTGGTTTTGGAATGAAGTCCAAAGTTAAAATTTTATTAACAAATTCTAATTGTGAAATATATTTTTTGTTCTAAATTTTAATCTTAAATGTAATTTAAATAGTTGAATCTAAAAAAGGACTTTTGGAAAATGTTTTATAGAAGGTTTTATCATGGGACAGCCGCATGGATTAGGGGAGTAACCCAAAAATACAAAATATCAAAACAAACCACGAAATTAAATAATAAAACGGAGACAGAGATATATTTTTTAAACAAAATAATATAGCTAACTTTTATCTATTAATTGTTTTAGGTGATGTAGTTTATGTAAAATATAAAAATGAACCTTGGCACAATATAAATTTAATGTCATGTTTTATTGATACTTAGAAAAAGTAACAAACATTTCAAAAGTCAGATCTTTGAGATCATTATTAAAAAAATATAACATTTTAAATCCGAACTCCTCTATAAATATTAAAATTATAAATTCCTAATCTACTTTAACAAAAGATATATCATATTAAGTTTAATACTATTAATGTTAGGAATAATCATGACTTTGAGATAAATAGAACAAAAATGTTTAATTCCAAATATAGTTAATTATAGAGCAATATATAATAAATGATTTTGTACTTACCAAAAATAAGCCTTGCCACTTTATATCTTGGTAATGTAGCTGCCGCGGGCGGCGGGCCCCCGGCGGCGACTCACTGTCCACGGAAGACGGGAAGAGAGAAAAAATGGAGAGGGGCTTATTTCGTGTTTTCTCTTTACGCGGAACATCTTGGCTGGAACCCAATGACCTAAAAATGAGGGGCGCGCTGTCTCTACCCACCATACCGAAACCCGCGAATTTACGTTATGAAAACCGGTTCCTTCAGCCAACCACTTAGAACATGCACGATTTACGAACCTTGGGTTACGAATAAAACCACAGGAATAACACAGAACAACCTCTTTTCGCGCCTTTATTTTACCCCTCTTACTTGCCTCCCGCTCGTCGGCCATTGCCTCTGCCCTAAACGGGGAGTCTAGCATCCACTCCTTGGGTATCCATAATGGAGGAGAGGACTGAAAGGGGGAAAACCAAGCATGGACGCGCCCAGGAAAATACCAAGGAGGATAGGAAGGGAGGCGAAGTAGGAGGGATGAACGCGGCAGCATCCTTGTAAGAAGCTTAGCGGCGGGAAAATTTCGGAAAAATGGCGGCTAGACGTAGCGTAGCTGCCGCAATCTTGCCGCCATTCATCCCTCCTACTTCGCCTCCCTTCCTATCCTCCGTGAAAATACCGCGAAAAAGAGTGTATAACTAGGTAAAAGAAAATTCAAAAACTGGAATCTTTCCGATTCTTCATTATTAACTATTCGACAATAAGGATTTTACCACTTATGACGTCAGAGGGGCAATATATTATAATAAAGAAATATATATAAAGACAGCCAAATAACATTTCCCGGAAATACTGTGTTGCGCAGTGCGCCATTATAAGAGCGTTTGATTTTTGATTTCAAGAGAGAAGTGGGCCGATCCCGGATTTACTGCAATACCAGGCCGACCCGTGGCGGAGGTGGAGCAAGCTCCGACCACTCCGCCGCCGTCCAAAAATAAGTTTAATATCTTGGGCCCCGATGGGACCCGTATCAGATATTAAGCTGATAAGAACAGATACTACACTTTGATCTTAGCCAAAAGGCCGAGAAGCGATAACCCGCTAGGAGCCGTCACTGTTTAACAAAGTAAAAAGAGAGAATTCGAGCATTTCAAATATTTCATAATTACGTCACCGAATGTTGGTCCTGGTGGGAGATGACAACGTTTGTAGCCATCGCGCGAACAAAGGAGAAGACGATATCTTGAATCCGTGAAATAGAGGTACACCGCCAGGCCCGGACTGGCACTTTTGGGGTCATCGGCTAGAGACAGTAGAGTGGGCCACTTTACCGGGCCGTATGGAAAAAAAATCTAAATGGTGGTTTATAGGACCATAAATAACGTATTAAGTGTACTAGATTCTACGTGAAACGTCAAACGCGTTTAAATGACCATTTAGGAAAAATTTATTATAAGCGAATAGAGCGTTCTATAAAAGTGGACCATAACCGGTCACTTTTCATACAGACTATAGAGCTGGTTCAGCAGGACTAACAACTTTTGTTATTCTTTGGTTTAAGAGAATTCGGCTTATGTCCTGTCTTTATATGAATATTTTAGAGACGTACCTTTTAGGAGTTGTAGGAGGCACCCTAGGTGTTGAAGTATGTTTGGGGTTAAGGATATTTTCATGATCTAAGTTTCATCTTAAACACGTGGATTTGGGACTAGTATTTTCTAGAATTTTTCTTATTTGCCATCATACATTTATTACAAAAATCATTTAAAATAAGAAAAAAGGCGCGGAAAGCAAAGCCGGAAATATGTGAAGCCTAGGCTAGCAACTACGCTACTAATAAAAATTGACTGCTCTCAATTTCTTACGGGTTTGCCAGATAAATATATTTCTCTAAGACGAAAAACCGGCCAAACCTTCACCTCCTCCGAACTCCAAAGGGGGAAAGCACACCACACCAATTTTATAGATTCGTAAACGCGCCTTCCCAATCGACCGCCATCACCTTACAGTCTACGGGGAGGGTGATGAAAAAACTGGTTTGGGGGGGGGGGGGGGATGAAATTTCTGCGGTAAAGGGCTTGCTCGTTGGTTGTCTGTACGATAATATCGGCGCCCAGTAAACGTTTCTAAAAAGAGTGTATAGAACGTTCTATTGGAGCCGCATGCAGCCGGTGGCCCTCGGCGATCACCAACCTACCAGGACCTGGCTAGTCGCGGCTTGTCCACCGCTATCAATTACACTCTAGCGGCAACGGCCATATCACGCTGAATACACCGGTTCTCGTCTGATCACCGAAGTTAAGCAGCGTCGAGCGCGGTCAGTACTTGGGAGGGAGACCACCTGGGAACACCGCGTGCCGTTGGCTACTCATTTATTTTCGCGGGATGGGATTTGCGTCTTTTAACAGGAAAATACCTTCATCCTATCATTTTGACGCTGCTTTTTTATGCAATTAAAAGTTCGCCCAGACGATAATATTATTTCGGTCAACTCTTGGCCTTTTTTTAACAACTGGCAGCATCTTTCCGTGAATAAAATACATGTTAGTATCAAAATTGAACAAAATAAAATGGCGAGAAAATTGGTTTTCATTTTATTCTACTTAAGGCTTGTACTTAAAATAGTACTAACTTACTTACTTACTTACTTACTTACTTACTTACTTACTTACTAACTAACTAACTAACTAACTAACTAACTAACTAACTAACTAACTAACTAATTAACTAACTAACTAACTAACTAACTAATTAACTAACTAACTAACTAACTAACTAACTAACTAACGTTTATCTCTAAACAAAAACATTTCCGCGGTAAAATCCACTCTGAAATGGCCTTTTCTGGTTTTGGAATGAAGTCCAAAGTTAAAATTTTATTAACAAATTCTAATTGTGAAATATATTTTTTGTTCTAAATTTTAATCTTAAATGTAATTTAAATAGTTGAATCTAAAAAAGGACTTTTGGAAAATGTTTTATAGAAGGTTTTATCATGGGACAGCCGCATGGATTAGGGGAGTAACCCAAAAATACAAAATATCAAAACAAACCACGAAATTAAATAATAAAACGGAGACAGAGATATATTTTTTAAACAAAATAATATAGCTAACTTTTATCTATTAATTGTTTTAGGTGATGTAGTTTATGTAAAATATAAAAATGAACCTTGGCACAATATAAATTTAATGTCATGTTTTATTGATACTTAGAAAAAGTAACAAACATTTCAAAAGTCAGATCTTTGAGATCATTATTAAAAAAATATAACATTTTAAATCCGAACTCCTCTATAAATATTAAAATTATAAATTCCTAATCTACTTTAACAAAAGATATATCATATTAAGTTTAATACTATTAATGTTAGGAATAATCATGACTTTGAGATAAATAGAACAAAAATGTTTAATTCCAAATATAGTTAATTATAGAGCAATATATAATAAATGATTTTGTACTTACCAAAAATAAGCCTTGCCACTTTATATCTTGGTAATGTAGCTGCCGCGGGCGGCGGGCCCCCGGCGGCGACTCACTGTCCACGGAAGACGGGAAGAGAGAAAAAATGGAGAGGGGCTTATTTCGTGTTTTCTCTTTACGCGGAACATCTTGGCTGGAACCCAATGACCTAAAAATGAGGGGCGCGCTGTCTCTACCCACCATACCGAAACCCGCGAATTTACGTTATGAAAACCGGTTCCTTCAGCCAACCACTTAGAACATGCACGATTTACGAACCTTGGGTTACGAATAAAACCACAGGAATAACACAGAACAACCTCTTTTCGCGCCTTTATTTTACCCCTCTTACTTGCCTCCCGCTCGTCGGCCATTGCCTCTGCCCTAAACGGGGAGTCTAGCATCCACTCCTTGGGTATCCATAATGGAGGAGAGGACTGAAAGGGGGAAAACCAAGCATGGACGCGCCCAGGAAAATACCAAGGAGGATAGGAAGGGAGGCGAAGTAGGAGGGATGAACGCGGCAGCATCCTTGTAAGAAGCTTAGCGGCGGGAAAATTTCGGAAAAATGGCGGCTAGACGTAGCGTAGCTGCCGCAATCTTGCCGCCATTCATCCCTCCTACTTCGCCTCCCTTCCTATCCTCCGTGAAAATACCGCGAAAAAGAGTGTATAACTAGGTAAAAGAAAATTCAAAAACTGGAATCTTTCCGATTCTTCATTATTAACTATTCGACAATAAGGATTTTACCACTTATGACGTCAGAGGGGCAATATATTATAATAAAGAAATATATATAAAGACAGCCAAATAACATTTCCCGGAAATACTGTGTTGCGCAGTGCGCCATTATAAGAGCGTTTGATTTTTGATTTCAAGAGAGAAGTGGGCCGATCCCGGATTTACTGCAATACCAGGCCGACCCGTGGCGGAGGTGGAGCAAGCTCCGACCACTCCGCCGCCGTCCAAAAATAAGTTTAATATCTTGGGCCCCGATGGGACCCGTATCAGATATTAAGCTGATAAGAACAGATACTACACTTTGATCTTAGCCAAAAGGCCGAGAAGCGATAACCCGCTAGGAGCCGTCACTGTTTAACAAAGTAAAAAGAGAGAATTCGAGCATTTCAAATATTTCATAATTACGTCACCGAATGTTGGTCCTGGTGGGAGATGACAACGTTTGTAGCCATCGCGCGAACAAAGGAGAAGACGATATCTTGAATCCGTGAAATAGAGGTACACCGCCAGGCCCGGACTGGCACTTTTGGGGTCATCGGCTAGAGACAGTAGAGTGGGCCACTTTACCGGGCCGTATGGAAAAAAAATCTAAATGGTGGTTTATAGGACCATAAATAACGTATTAAGTGTACTAGATTCTACGTGAAACGTCAAACGCGTTTAAATGACCATTTAGGAAAAATTTATTATAAGCGAATAGAGCGTTCTATAAAAGTGGACCATAACCGGTCACTTTTCATACAGACTATAGAGCTGGTTCAGCAGGACTAACAACTTTTGTTATTCTTTGGTTTAAGAGAATTCGGCTTATGTCCTGTCTTTATATGAATATTTTAGAGACGTACCTTTTAGGAGTTGTAGGAGGCACCCTAGGTGTTGAAGTATGTTTGGGGTTAAGGATATTTTCATGATCTAAGTTTCATCTTAAACACGTGGATTTGGGACTAGTATTTTCTAGAATTTTTCTTATTTGCCATCATACATTTATTACAAAAATCATTTAAAATAAGAAAAAAGGCGCGGAAAGCAAAGCCGGAAATATGTGAAGCCTAGGCTAGCAACTACGCTACTAATAAAAATTGACTGCTCTCAATTTCTTACGGGTTTGCCAGATAAATATATTTCTCTAAGACGAAAAACCGGCCAAACCTTCACCTCCTCCGAACTCCAAAGGGGGAAAGCACACCACACCAATTTTATAGATTCGTAAACGCGCCTTCCCAATCGACCGCCATCACCTTACAGTCTACGGGGAGGGTGATGAAAAAACTGGTTTGGGGGGGGGGGGGGGGATGAAATTTCTGCGGTAAAGGGCTTGCTCGTTGGTTGTCTGTACGATAATATCGGCGCCCAGTAAACGTTTCTAAAAAGAGTGTATAGAACGTTCTATTGGAGCCGCATGCAGCCGGTGGCCCTCGGCGATCACCAACCTACCAGGACCTGGCTAGTCGCGGCTTGTCCACCGCTATCAATTACACTCTAGCGGCAACGGCCATATCACGCTGAATACACCGGTTCTCGTCTGATCACCGAAGTTAAGCAGCGTCGAGCGCGGTCAGTACTTGGGAGGGAGACCACCTGGGAACACCGCGTGCCGTTGGCTACTCATTTATTTTCGCGGGATGGGATTTGCGTCTTTTAACAGGAAAATACCTTCATCCTATCATTTTGACGCTGCTTTTTTATGCAATTAAAAGTTCGCCCAGACGATAATATTATTTCGGTCAACTCTTGGCCTTTTTTTAACAACTGGCAGCATCTTTCCGTGAATAAAATACATGTTAGTATCAAAATTGAACAAAATAAAATGGCGAGAAAATTGGTTTTCATTTTATTCTACTTAAGGCTTGTACTTAAAATAGTACTAACTTACTTACTTACTTACTTACTTACTTACTTACTTACTTACTAACTAACTAACTAACTAACTAACTAACTAACTAACTAACTAACTAACTAATTAACTAACTAACTAACTAACTAACTAATTAACTAACTAACTAACTAACTAACTAACTAACTAACTAACGTTTATCTCTAAACAAAAACATTTCCGCGGTAAAATCCACTCTGAAATGGCCTTTTCTGGTTTTGGAATGAAGTCCAAAGTTAAAATTTTATTAACAAATTCTAATTGTGAAATATATTTTTTGTTCTAAATTTTAATCTTAAATGTAATTTAAATAGTTGAATCTAAAAAAGGACTTTTGGAAAATGTTTTATAGAAGGTTTTATCATGGGACAGCCGCATGGATTAGGGGAGTAACCCAAAAATACAAAATATCAAAACAAACCACGAAATTAAATAATAAAACGGAGACAGAGATATATTTTTTAAACAAAATAATATAGCTAACTTTTATCTATTAATTGTTTTAGGTGATGTAGTTTATGTAAAATATAAAAATGAACCTTGGCACAATATAAATTTAATGTCATGTTTTATTGATACTTAGAAAAAGTAACAAACATTTCAAAAGTCAGATCTTTGAGATCATTATTAAAAAAATATAACATTTTAAATCCGAACTCCTCTATAAATATTAAAATTATAAATTCCTAATCTACTTTAACAAAAGATATATCATATTAAGTTTAATACTATTAATGTTAGGAATAATCATGACTTTGAGATAAATAGAACAAAAATGTTTAATTCCAAATATAGTTAATTATAGAGCAATATATAATAAATGATTTTGTACTTACCAAAAATAAGCCTTGCCACTTTATATCTTGGTAATGTAGCTGCCGCGGGCGGCGGGCCCCCGGCGGCGACTCACTGTCCACGGAAGACGGGAAGAGAGAAAAAATGGAGAGGGGCTTATTTCGTGTTTTCTCTTTACGCGGAACATCTTGGCTGGAACCCAATGACCTAAAAATGAGGGGCGCGCTGTCTCTACCCACCATACCGAAACCCGCGAATTTACGTTATGAAAACCGGTTCCTTCAGCCAACCACTTAGAACATGCACGATTTACGAACCTTGGGTTACGAATAAAACCACAGGAATAACACAGAACAACCTCTTTTCGCGCCTTTATTTTACCCCTCTTACTTGCCTCCCGCTCGTCGGCCATTGCCTCTGCCCTAAACGGGGAGTCTAGCATCCACTCCTTGGGTATCCATAATGGAGGAGAGGACTGAAAGGGGGAAAACCAAGCATGGACGCGCCCAGGAAAATACCAAGGAGGATAGGAAGGGAGGCGAAGTAGGAGGGATGAACGCGGCAGCATCCTTGTAAGAAGCTTAGCGGCGGGAAAATTTCGGAAAAATGGCGGCTAGACGTAGCGTAGCTGCCGCAATCTTGCCGCCATTCATCCCTCCTACTTCGCCTCCCTTCCTATCCTCCGTGAAAATACCGCGAAAAAGAGTGTATAACTAGGTAAAAGAAAATTCAAAAACTGGAATCTTTCCGATTCTTCATTATTAACTATTCGACAATAAGGATTTTACCACTTATGACGTCAGAGGGGCAATATATTATAATAAAGAAATATATATAAAGACAGCCAAATAACATTTCCCGGAAATACTGTGTTGCGCAGTGCGCCATTATAAGAGCGTTTGATTTTTGATTTCAAGAGAGAAGTGGGCCGATCCCGGATTTACTGCAATACCAGGCCGACCCGTGGCGGAGGTGGAGCAAGCTCCGACCACTCCGCCGCCGTCCAAAAATAAGTTTAATATCTTGGGCCCCGATGGGACCCGTATCAGATATTAAGCTGATAAGAACAGATACTACACTTTGATCTTAGCCAAAAGGCCGAGAAGCGATAACCCGCTAGGAGCCGTCACTGTTTAACAAAGTAAAAAGAGAGAATTCGAGCATTTCAAATATTTCATAATTACGTCACCGAATGTTGGTCCTGGTGGGAGATGACAACGTTTGTAGCCATCGCGCGAACAAAGGAGAAGACGATATCTTGAATCCGTGAAATAGAGGTACACCGCCAGGCCCGGACTGGCACTTTTGGGGTCATCGGCTAGAGACAGTAGAGTGGGCCACTTTACCGGGCCGTATGGAAAAAAAATCTAAATGGTGGTTTATAGGACCATAAATAACGTATTAAGTGTACTAGATTCTACGTGAAACGTCAAACGCGTTTAAATGACCATTTAGGAAAAATTTATTATAAGCGAATAGAGCGTTCTATAAAAGTGGACCATAACCGGTCACTTTTCATACAGACTATAGAGCTGGTTCAGCAGGACTAACAACTTTTGTTATTCTTTGGTTTAAGAGAATTCGGCTTATGTCCTGTCTTTATATGAATATTTTAGAGACGTACCTTTTAGGAGTTGTAGGAGGCACCCTAGGTGTTGAAGTATGTTTGGGGTTAAGGATATTTTCATGATCTAAGTTTCATCTTAAACACGTGGATTTGGGACTAGTATTTTCTAGAATTTTTCTTATTTGCCATCATACATTTATTACAAAAATCATTTAAAATAAGAAAAAAGGCGCGGAAAGCAAAGCCGGAAATATGTGAAGCCTAGGCTAGCAACTACGCTACTAATAAAAATTGACTGCTCTCAATTTCTTACGGGTTTGCCAGATAAATATATTTCTCTAAGACGAAAAACCGGCCAAACCTTCACCTCCTCCGAACTCCAAAGGGGGAAAGCACACCACACCAATTTTATAGATTCGTAAACGCGCCTTCCCAATCGACCGCCATCACCTTACAGTCTACGGGGAGGGTGATGAAAAAACTGGTTTGGGGGGGGGGGGGGGGATGAAATTTCTGCGGTAAAGGGCTTGCTCGTTGGTTGTCTGTACGATAATATCGGCGCCCAGTAAACGTTTCTAAAAAGAGTGTATAGAACGTTCTATTGGAGCCGCATGCAGCCGGTGGCCCTCGGCGATCACCAACCTACCAGGACCTGGCTAGTCGCGGCTTGTCCACCGCTATCAATTACACTCTAGCGGCAACGGCCATATCACGCTGAATACACCGGTTCTCGTCTGATCACCGAAGTTAAGCAGCGTCGAGCGCGGTCAGTACTTGGGAGGGAGACCACCTGGGAACACCGCGTGCCGTTGGCTACTCATTTATTTTCGCGGGATGGGATTTGCGTCTTTTAACAGGAAAATACCTTCATCCTATCATTTTGACGCTGCTTTTTTATGCAATTAAAAGTTCGCCCAGACGATAATATTATTTCGGTCAACTCTTGGCCTTTTTTTAACAACTGGCAGCATCTTTCCGTGAATAAAATACATGTTAGTATCAAAATTGAACAAAATAAAATGGCGAGAAAATTGGTTTTCATTTTATTCTACTTAAGGCTTGTACTTAAAATAGTACTAACTTACTTACTTACTTACTTACTTACTTACTTACTTACTTACTAACTAACTAACTAACTAACTAACTAACTAACTAACTAACTAACTAACTAATTAACTAACTAACTAACTAACTAACTAATTAACTAACTAACTAACTAACTAACTAACTAACTAACTAACGTTTATCTCTAAACAAAAACATTTCCGCGGTAAAATCCACTCTGAAATGGCCTTTTCTGGTTTTGGAATGAAGTCCAAAGTTAAAATTTTATTAACAAATTCTAATTGTGAAATATATTTTTTGTTCTAAATTTTAATCTTAAATGTAATTTAAATAGTTGAATCTAAAAAAGGACTTTTGGAAAATGTTTTATAGAAGGTTTTATCATGGGACAGCCGCATGGATTAGGGGAGTAACCCAAAAATACAAAATATCAAAACAAACCACGAAATTAAATAATAAAACGGAGACAGAGATATATTTTTTAAACAAAATAATATAGCTAACTTTTATCTATTAATTGTTTTAGGTGATGTAGTTTATGTAAAATATAAAAATGAACCTTGGCACAATATAAATTTAATGTCATGTTTTATTGATACTTAGAAAAAGTAACAAACATTTCAAAAGTCAGATCTTTGAGATCATTATTAAAAAAATATAACATTTTAAATCCGAACTCCTCTATAAATATTAAAATTATAAATTCCTAATCTACTTTAACAAAAGATATATCATATTAAGTTTAATACTATTAATGTTAGGAATAATCATGACTTTGAGATAAATAGAACAAAAATGTTTAATTCCAAATATAGTTAATTATAGAGCAATATATAATAAATGATTTTGTACTTACCAAAAATAAGCCTTGCCACTTTATATCTTGGTAATGTAGCTGCCGCGGGCGGCGGGCCCCCGGCGGCGACTCACTGTCCACGGAAGACGGGAAGAGAGAAAAAATGGAGAGGGGCTTATTTCGTGTTTTCTCTTTACGCGGAACATCTTGGCTGGAACCCAATGACCTAAAAATGAGGGGCGCGCTGTCTCTACCCACCATACCGAAACCCGCGAATTTACGTTATGAAAACCGGTTCCTTCAGCCAACCACTTAGAACATGCACGATTTACGAACCTTGGGTTACGAATAAAACCACAGGAATAACACAGAACAACCTCTTTTCGCGCCTTTATTTTACCCCTCTTACTTGCCTCCCGCTCGTCGGCCATTGCCTCTGCCCTAAACGGGGAGTCTAGCATCCACTCCTTGGGTATCCATAATGGAGGAGAGGACTGAAAGGGGGAAAACCAAGCATGGACGCGCCCAGGAAAATACCAAGGAGGATAGGAAGGGAGGCGAAGTAGGAGGGATGAACGCGGCAGCATCCTTGTAAGAAGCTTAGCGGCGGGAAAATTTCGGAAAAATGGCGGCTAGACGTAGCGTAGCTGCCGCAATCTTGCCGCCATTCATCCCTCCTACTTCGCCTCCCTTCCTATCCTCCGTGAAAATACCGCGAAAAAGAGTGTATAACTAGGTAAAAGAAAATTCAAAAACTGGAATCTTTCCGATTCTTCATTATTAACTATTCGACAATAAGGATTTTACCACTTATGACGTCAGAGGGGCAATATATTATAATAAAGAAATATATATAAAGACAGCCAAATAACATTTCCCGGAAATACTGTGTTGCGCAGTGCGCCATTATAAGAGCGTTTGATTTTTGATTTCAAGAGAGAAGTGGGCCGATCCCGGATTTACTGCAATACCAGGCCGACCCGTGGCGGAGGTGGAGCAAGCTCCGACCACTCCGCCGCCGTCCAAAAATAAGTTTAATATCTTGGGCCCCGATGGGACCCGTATCAGATATTAAGCTGATAAGAACAGATACTACACTTTGATCTTAGCCAAAAGGCCGAGAAGCGATAACCCGCTAGGAGCCGTCACTGTTTAACAAAGTAAAAAGAGAGAATTCGAGCATTTCAAATATTTCATAATTACGTCACCGAATGTTGGTCCTGGTGGGAGATGACAACGTTTGTAGCCATCGCGCGAACAAAGGAGAAGACGATATCTTGAATCCGTGAAATAGAGGTACACCGCCAGGCCCGGACTGGCACTTTTGGGGTCATCGGCTAGAGACAGTAGAGTGGGCCACTTTACCGGGCCGTATGGAAAAAAAATCTAAATGGTGGTTTATAGGACCATAAATAACGTATTAAGTGTACTAGATTCTACGTGAAACGTCAAACGCGTTTAAATGACCATTTAGGAAAAATTTATTATAAGCGAATAGAGCGTTCTATAAAAGTGGACCATAACCGGTCACTTTTCATACAGACTATAGAGCTGGTTCAGCAGGACTAACAACTTTTGTTATTCTTTGGTTTAAGAGAATTCGGCTTATGTCCTGTCTTTATATGAATATTTTAGAGACGTACCTTTTAGGAGTTGTAGGAGGCACCCTAGGTGTTGAAGTATGTTTGGGGTTAAGGATATTTTCATGATCTAAGTTTCATCTTAAACACGTGGATTTGGGACTAGTATTTTCTAGAATTTTTCTTATTTGCCATCATACATTTATTACAAAAATCATTTAAAATAAGAAAAAAGGCGCGGAAAGCAAAGCCGGAAATATGTGAAGCCTAGGCTAGCAACTACGCTACTAATAAAAATTGACTGCTCTCAATTTCTTACGGGTTTGCCAGATAAATATATTTCTCTAAGACGAAAAACCGGCCAAACCTTCACCTCCTCCGAACTCCAAAGGGGGAAAGCACACCACACCAATTTTATAGATTCGTAAACGCGCCTTCCCAATCGACCGCCATCACCTTACAGTCTACGGGGAGGGTGATGAAAAAACTGGTTTGGGGGGGGGGGGGGGATGAAATTTCTGCGGTAAAGGGCTTGCTCGTTGGTTGTCTGTACGTTAATATCGGCGCCCAGTAAACGTTTCTAAAAAGAGTGTATAGAACGTTCTATTGGAGCCGCATGCAGCCGGTGGCCCTCGGCGATCACCAACCTACCAGGACCTGGCTAGTCGCGGCTTGTCCACCGCTATCAATTACACTCTAGCGGCAACGGCCATATCACGCTGAATACACCGGTTCTCGTCTGATCACCGAAGTTAAGCAGCGTCGAGCGCGGTCAGTACTTGGGAGGGAGACCACCTGGGAACACCGCGTGCCGTTGGCTACTCATTTATTTTCGCGGGATGGGATTTGCGTCTTTTAACAGGAAAATACCTTCATCCTATCATTTTGACGCTGCTTTTTTATGCAATTAAAAGTTCGCCCAGACGATAATATTATTTCGGTCAACTCTTGGCCTTTTTTTAACAACTGGCAGCATCTTTCCGTGAATAAAATACATGTTAGTATCAAAATTGAACAAAATAAAATGGCGAGAAAATTGGTTTTCATTTTATTCTACTTAAGGCTTGTACTTAAAATAGTACTAACTTACTTACTTACTTACTTACTTACTTACTTACTTACTTACTAACTAACTAACTAACTAACTAACTAACTAACTAACTAACTAACTAACTAATTAACTAACTAACTAACTAACTAACTAATTAACTAACTAACTAACTAACTAACTAACTAACTAACTAACGTTTATCTCTAAACAAAAACATTTCCGCGGTAAAATCCACTCTGAAATGGCCTTTTCTGGTTTTGGAATGAAGTCCAAAGTTAAAATTTTATTAACAAATTCTAATTGTGAAATATATTTTTTGTTCTAAATTTTAATCTTAAATGTAATTTAAATAGTTGAATCTAAAAAAGGACTTTTGGAAAATGTTTTATAGAAGGTTTTATCATGGGACAGCCGCATGGATTAGGGGAGTAACCCAAAAATACAAAATATCAAAACAAACCACGAAATTAAATAATAAAACGGAGACAGAGATATATTTTTTAAACAAAATAATATAGCTAACTTTTATCTATTAATTGTTTTAGGTGATGTAGTTTATGTAAAATATAAAAATGAACCTTGGCACAATATAAATTTAATGTCATGTTTTATTGATACTTAGAAAAAGTAACAAACATTTCAAAAGTCAGATCTTTGAGATCATTATTAAAAAAATATAACATTTTAAATCCGAACTCCTCTATAAATATTAAAATTATAAATTCCTAATCTACTTTAACAAAAGATATATCATATTAAGTTTAATACTATTAATGTTAGGAATAATCATGACTTTGAGATAAATAGAACAAAAATGTTTAATTCCAAATATAGTTAATTATAGAGCAATATATAATAAATGATTTTGTACTTACCAAAAATAAGCCTTGCCACTTTATATCTTGGTAATGTAGCTGCCGCGGGCGGCGGGCCCCCGGCGGCGACTCACTGTCCACGGAAGACGGGAAGAGAGAAAAAATGGAGAGGGGCTTATTTCGTGTTTTCTCTTTACGCGGAACATCTTGGCTGGAACCCAATGACCTAAAAATGAGGGGCGCGCTGTCTCTACCCACCATACCGAAACCCGCGAATTTACGTTATGAAAACCGGTTCCTTCAGCCAACCACTTAGAACATGCACGATTTACGAACCTTGGGTTACGAATAAAACCACAGGAATAACACAGAACAACCTCTTTTCGCGCCTTTATTTTACCCCTCTTACTTGCCTCCCGCTCGTCGGCCATTGCCTCTGCCCTAAACGGGGAGTCTAGCATCCACTCCTTGGGTATCCATAATGGAGGAGAGGACTGAAAGGGGGAAAACCAAGCATGGACGCGCCCAGGAAAATACCAAGGAGGATAGGAAGGGAGGCGAAGTAGGAGGGATGAACGCGGCAGCATCCTTGTAAGAAGCTTAGCGGCGGGAAAATTTCGGAAAAATGGCGGCTAGACGTAGCGTAGCTGCCGCAATCTTGCCGCCATTCATCCCTCCTACTTCGCCTCCCTTCCTATCCTCCGTGAAAATACCGCGAAAAAGAGTGTATAACTAGGTAAAAGAAAATTCAAAAACTGGAATCTTTCCGATTCTTCATTATTAACTATTCGACAATAAGGATTTTACCACTTATGACGTCAGAGGGGCAATATATTATAATAAAGAAATATATATAAAGACAGCCAAATAACATTTCCCGGAAATACTGTGTTGCGCAGTGCGCCATTATAAGAGCGTTTGATTTTTGATTTCAAGAGAGAAGTGGGCCGATCCCGGATTTACTGCAATACCAGGCCGACCCGTGGCGGAGGTGGAGCAAGCTCCGACCACTCCGCCGCCGTCCAAAAATAAGTTTAATATCTTGGGCCCCGATGGGACCCGTATCAGATATTAAGCTGATAAGAACAGATACTGAATTTGTTTATTAAAAAACTTGAGTTACAGTACCCTTGTCATGTTATTTTTCCTGCCTTTTAAATTATTTTAAATTACAGCAGGTCATTAATTGTATTCATTAAAAGTTTAAAATACGATTAGTGCATAGAATAAAAGCCATGGTTAAGTTTAAAATTTAAAAAATAATAAATTTTAACAAGTTGGTTTTCCTTTTTTCGCTTTCTTTTTTGGAGAGATGCTGTGTCTGCGTTTAGAGTAGCTTTGAAGAAGGTCGGTGACTTGGAATTGGAGGTCGTCGATGGAGCAATCAATGGTTCTGATTCCTGAGGGAGGTTCTCTGTCGAGGCGGCTGTAGAGGATCTGTAGTTCGGCGTGTGTTAGTTTTGTAAGGTCTGGTTTGACTCCTGGCTTCCAGGTATTGGGATCCCATCTGGGCCCGGTGGCTGAAGTAGTCTCGTCGTTGCTGTTGTTGGATTCGGATTGTTCTGGCTCGTTGCTTGTTGATTCGGGGTTATTTTCAGGTTCATTGGGCTGTGGTGGTGTTTTCAAGGCGTCGGCATATTGGCTGGTTTTGACTGGAGGTTCTGGGTTCTTCTTGGCAGGTTCTGGTGATGTCAGGGTCCAGCTCTCTTCAGAGCTTTTTGAGTCGTCGAAAGTGGTAAGTAATTGTGATTTGCTTGATTGGTGTTCTTGATTTTCCTGTAGTTGTGGTAGTATGGTTAGGTCTTCTGTGGCGTCCATTGCTTGGACGATCTTGGGTTCAGGGATTGAAGGTGGACCCTGGCCTTCAAGGATGACCGGGCGTCTATCTTCTAAAACTGTCTTCTTTTTTTCACACGCTGAAACTGAGTGGCCTTCTTCGTCGCAGTAGAAGCATTTTTTTACTACGCCTCTGTAAAAAACTAAGGCGCGGCTTCGCCCGAAAAACATAACATTGGGGATAGGTTTAGTCATTATTATTTTAACAGAGCGATCGCCATTTTTGACGCCTTTAAGTTGTTGATATTCATCGAAATGATAAGTTTTAATATTACCATGTTGCCGGAGAGTACTTATTACGGAATCCCACTGGATCCATTTTGGTAAGTTCTTTATCGTTATCCAAATACCGTCGTCTTCCATACAGGTGAGTTTCCAGGTTTTATTATTTGTTTTCAGGTCGTTGCATAAAAGAGCTTCTTGAAGGAAGGCCAGGGTCGTGAATGTTATCAGGTATATTCCCTTACCCATAGGTTGAAGTGTGTCGATACTCTTCGGTCCTAGGTGGTCGTAGATGGTTCGAGCAACATCTAGAAAGTCAGCATCGACTTCCAAACGTGCAGTTCTCTTCTTTTCCTCCGTAGCCATGAAGGCTAGGAGAATTTCGTCGGTTGGTAGAAGCCCCAAGCAGGAGCAGCGTCAGTGGAGGAACTCAGCAGGAGCGTCAGGTGAGTACCAGGTAGGTTTTTTGTTTCAGGAACAGCAGCAAGGCAACAGCAACTAGGCGAGGCACAGGATCGGAACATGCAGCAAGCAGGAAAACTCGCCTTAAAGGCGTAAAAACACTTCTCGCCCCCCGACTAAGATCTCGGTATAGCTCTATTGAAAACAGATACTACACTTTGATCTTAGCCAAAAGGCCGAGAAGCGACAGATACTACACTTTGATCTTAGCCAAAAGGCCGAGAAGCGATAACCCGCTAGGAGCCGTCACTGTTTAACAAAGTAAAAAGAGAGAATTCGAGCATTTCAAATATTTCATAATTACGTCACCGAATGTTGGTCCTGGTGGGAGATGACAACGTTTGTAGCCATCGCGCGAACAAAGGAGAAGACGATATCTTGAATCCGTGAAATAGAGGTACACCGCCAGGCCCGGACTGGCACTTTTGGGGTCATCGGCTAGAGACAGTAGAGTGGGCCACTTTACCGGGCCGTATGGAAAAAAAATCTAAATGGTGGTTTATAGGACCATAAATAACGTATTAAGTGTACTAGATTCTACGTGAAACGTCAAACGCGTTTAAATGACCATTTAGGAAAAATTTATTATAAGCGAATAGAGCGTTCTATAAAAGTGGACCATAACCGGTCACTTTTCATACAGACTATAGAGCTGGTTCAGCAGGACTAACAACTTTTGTTATTCTTTGGTTTAAGAGAATTCGGCTTATGTCCTGTCTTTATATGAATATTTTAGAGACGTACCTTTTAGGAGTTGTAGGAGGCACCCTAGGTGTTGAAGTATGTTTGGGGTTAAGGATATTTTCATGATCTAAGTTTCATCTTAAACACGTGGATTTGGGACTAGTATTTTCTAGAATTTTTCTTATTTGCCATCATACATTTATTACAAAAATCATTTAAAATAAGAAAAAAGGCGCGGAAAGCAAAGCCGGAAATATGTGAAGCCTAGGCTAGCAACTACGCTACTAATAAAAATTGACTGCTCTCAATTTCTTACGGGTTTGCCAGATAAATATATTTCTCTAAGACGAAAAACCGGCCAAACCTTCACCTCCTCCGAACTCCAAAGGGGGAAAGCACACCACACCAATTTTATAGATTCGTAAACGCGCCTTCCCAATCGACCGCCATCACCTTACAGTCTACGGGGAGGGTGATGAAAAAACTGGTTTGGGGGGGGGGGGGGGATGAAATTTCTGCGGTAAAGGGCTTGCTCGTTGGTTGTCTGTACGATAATATCGGCGCCCAGTAAACGTTTCTAAAAAGAGTGTATAGAACGTTCTATTGGAGCCGCATGCAGCCGGTGGCCCTCGGCGATCACCAACCTACCAGGACCTGGCTAGTCGCGGCTTGTCCACCGCTATCAATTACACTCTAGCGGCAACGGCCATATCACGCTGAATACACCGGTTCTCGTCTGATCACCGAAGTTAAGCAGCGTCGAGCGCGGTCAGTACTTGGGAGGGAGACCACCTGGGAACACCGCGTGCCGTTGGCTACTCATTTATTTTCGCGGGATGGGATTTGCGTCTTTTAACAGGAAAATACCTTCATCCTATCATTTTGACGCTGCTTTTTTATGCAATTAAAAGTTCGCCCAGACGATAATATTATTTCGGTCAACTCTTGGCCTTTTTTTAACAACTGGCAGCATCTTTCCGTGAATAAAATACATGTTAGTATCAAAATTGAACAAAATAAAATGGCGAGAAAATTGGTTTTCATTTTATTCTACTTAAGGCTTGTACTTAAAATAGTACTAACTTACTTACTTACTTACTTACTTACTTACTTACTTACTTACTAACTAACTAACTAACTAACTAACTAACTAACTAACTAACTAACTAACTAATTAACTAACTAACTAACTAACTAACTAATTAACTAACTAACTAACTAACTAACTAACTAACTAACTAACGTTTATCTCTAAACAAAAACATTTCCGCGGTAAAATCCACTCTGAAATGGCCTTTTCTGGTTTTGGAATGAAGTCCAAAGTTAAAATTTTATTAACAAATTCTAATTGTGAAATATATTTTTTGTTCTAAATTTTAATCTTAAATGTAATTTAAATAGTTGAATCTAAAAAAGGACTTTTGGAAAATGTTTTATAGAAGGTTTTATCATGGGACAGCCGCATGGATTAGGGGAGTAACCCAAAAATACAAAATATCAAAACAAACCACGAAATTAAATAATAAAACGGAGACAGAGATATATTTTTTAAACAAAATAATATAGCTAACTTTTATCTATTAATTGTTTTAGGTGATGTAGTTTATGTAAAATATAAAAATGAACCTTGGCACAATATAAATTTAATGTCATGTTTTATTGATACTTAGAAAAAGTAACAAACATTTCAAAAGTCAGATCTTTGAGATCATTATTAAAAAAATATAACATTTTAAATCCGAACTCCTCTATAAATATTAAAATTATAAATTCCTAATCTACTTTAACAAAAGATATATCATATTAAGTTTAATACTATTAATGTTAGGAATAATCATGACTTTGAGATAAATAGAACAAAAATGTTTAATTCCAAATATAGTTAATTATAGAGCAATATATAATAAATGATTTTGTACTTACCAAAAATAAGCCTTGCCACTTTATATCTTGGTAATGTAGCTGCCGCGGGCGGCGGGCCCCCGGCGGCGACTCACTGTCCACGGAAGACGGGAAGAGAGAAAAAATGGAGAGGGGCTTATTTCGTGTTTTCTCTTTACGCGGAACATCTTGGCTGGAACCCAATGACCTAAAAATGAGGGGCGCGCTGTCTCTACCCACCATACCGAAACCCGCGAATTTACGTTATGAAAACCGGTTCCTTCAGCCAACCACTTAGAACATGCACGATTTACGAACCTTGGGTTACGAATAAAACCACAGGAATAACACAGAACAACCTCTTTTCGCGCCTTTATTTTACCCCTCTTACTTGCCTCCCGCTCGTCGGCCATTGCCTCTGCCCTAAACGGGGAGTCTAGCATCCACTCCTTGGGTATCCATAATGGAGGAGAGGACTGAAAGGGGGAAAACCAAGCATGGACGCGCCCAGGAAAATACCAAGGAGGATAGGAAGGGAGGCGAAGTAGGAGGGATGAACGCGGCAGCATCCTTGTAAGAAGCTTAGCGGCGGGAAAATTTCGGAAAAATGGCGGCTAGACGTAGCGTAGCTGCCGCAATCTTGCCGCCATTCATCCCTCCTACTTCGCCTCCCTTCCTATCCTCCGTGAAAATACCGCGAAAAAGAGTGTATAACTAGGTAAAAGAAAATTCAAAAACTGGAATCTTTCCGATTCTTCATTATTAACTATTCGACAATAAGGATTTTACCACTTATGACGTCAGAGGGGCAATATATTATAATAAAGAAATATATATAAAGACAGCCAAATAACATTTCCCGGAAATACTGTGTTGCGCAGTGCGCCATTATAAGAGCGTTTGATTTTTGATTTCAAGAGAGAAGTGGGCCGATCCCGGATTTACTGCAATACCAGGCCGACCCGTGGCGGAGGTGGAGCAAGCTCCGACCACTCCGCCGCCGTCCAAAAATAAGTTTAATATCTTGGGCCCCGATGGGACCCGTATCAGATATTAAGCTGATAAGAACAGATACTACACTTTGATCTTAGCCAAAAGGCCGAGAAGCGATAACCCGCTAGGAGCCGTCACTGTTTAACAAAGTAAAAAGAGAGAATTCGAGCATTTCAAATATTTCATAATTACGTCACCGAATGTTGGTCCTGGTGGGAGATGACAACGTTTGTAGCCATCGCGCGAACAAAGGAGAAGACGATATCTTGAATCCGTGAAATAGAGGTACACCGCCAGGCCCGGACTGGCACTTTTGGGGTCATCGGCTAGAGACAGTAGAGTGGGCCACTTTACCGGGCCGTATGGAAAAAAAATCTAAATGGTGGTTTATAGGACCATAAATAACGTATTAAGTGTACTAGATTCTACGTGAAACGTCAAACGCGTTTAAATGACCATTTAGGAAAAATTTATTATAAGCGAATAGAGCGTTCTATAAAAGTGGACCATAACCGGTCACTTTTCATACAGACTATAGAGCTGGTTCAGCAGGACTAACAACTTTTGTTATTCTTTGGTTTAAGAGAATTCGGCTTATGTCCTGTCTTTATATGAATATTTTAGAGACGTACCTTTTAGGAGTTGTAGGAGGCACCCTAGGTGTTGAAGTATGTTTGGGGTTAAGGATATTTTCATGATCTAAGTTTCATCTTAAACACGTGGATTTGGGACTAGTATTTTCTAGAATTTTTCTTATTTGCCATCATACATTTATTACAAAAATCATTTAAAATAAGAAAAAAGGCGCGGAAAGCAAAGCCGGAAATATGTGAAGCCTAGGCTAGCAACTACGCTACTAATAAAAATTGACTGCTCTCAATTTCTTACGGGTTTGCCAGATAAATATATTTCTCTAAGACGAAAAACCGGCCAAACCTTCACCTCCTCCGAACTCCAAAGGGGGAAAGCACACCACACCAATTTTATAGATTCGTAAACGCGCCTTCCCAATCGACCGCCATCACCTTACAGTCTACGGGGAGGGTGATGAAAAAACTGGTTTGGGGGGGGGGGGGGGATGAAATTTCTGCGGTAAAGGGCTTGCTCGTTGGTTGTCTGTACGATAATATCGGCGCCCAGTAAACGTTTCTAAAAAGAGTGTATAGAACGTTCTATTGGAGCCGCATGCAGCCGGTGGCCCTCGGCGATCACCAACCTACCAGGACCTGGCTAGTCGCGGCTTGTCCACCGCTATCAATTACACTCTAGCGGCAACGGCCATATCACGCTGAATACACCGGTTCTCGTCTGATCACCGAAGTTAAGCAGCGTCGAGCGCGGTCAGTACTTGGGAGGGAGACCACCTGGGAACACCGCGTGCCGTTGGCTACTCATTTATTTTCGCGGGATGGGATTTGCGTCTTTTAACAGGAAAATACCTTCATCCTATCATTTTGACGCTGCTTTTTTATGCAATTAAAAGTTCGCCCAGACGATAATATTATTTCGGTCAACTCTTGGCCTTTTTTTAACAACTGGCAGCATCTTTCCGTGAATAAAATACATGTTAGTATCAAAATTGAACAAAATAAAATGGCGAGAAAATTGGTTTTCATTTTATTCTACTTAAGGCTTGTACTTAAAATAGTACTAACTTACTTACTTACTTACTTACTTACTTACTTACTTACTTACTAACTAACTAACTAACTAACTAACTAACTAACTAACTAACTAACTAACTAATTAACTAACTAACTAACTAACTAACTAATTAACTAACTAACTAACTAACTAACTAACTAACTAACTAACGTTTATCTCTAAACAAAAACATTTCCGCGGTAAAATCCACTCTGAAATGGCCTTTTCTGGTTTTGGAATGAAGTCCAAAGTTAAAATTTTATTAACAAATTCTAATTGTGAAATATATTTTTTGTTCTAAATTTTAATCTTAAATGTAATTTAAATAGTTGAATCTAAAAAAGGACTTTTGGAAAATGTTTTATAGAAGGTTTTATCATGGGACAGCCGCATGGATTAGGGGAGTAACCCAAAAATACAAAATATCAAAACAAACCACGAAATTAAATAATAAAACGGAGACAGAGATATATTTTTTAAACAAAATAATATAGCTAACTTTTATCTATTAATTGTTTTAGGTGATGTAGTTTATGTAAAATATAAAAATGAACCTTGGCACAATATAAATTTAATGTCATGTTTTATTGATACTTAGAAAAAGTAACAAACATTTCAAAAGTCAGATCTTTGAGATCATTATTAAAAAAATATAACATTTTAAATCCGAACTCCTCTATAAATATTAAAATTATAAATTCCTAATCTACTTTAACAAAAGATATATCATATTAAGTTTAATACTATTAATGTTAGGAATAATCATGACTTTGAGATAAATAGAACAAAAATGTTTAATTCCAAATATAGTTAATTATAGAGCAATATATAATAAATGATTTTGTACTTACCAAAAATAAGCCTTGCCACTTTATATCTTGGTAATGTAGCTGCCGCGGGCGGCGGGCCCCCGGCGGCGACTCACTGTCCACGGAAGACGGGAAGAGAGAAAAAATGGAGAGGGGCTTATTTCGTGTTTTCTCTTTACGCGGAACATCTTGGCTGGAACCCAATGACCTAAAAATGAGGGGCGCGCTGTCTCTACCCACCATACCGAAACCCGCGAATTTACGTTATGAAAACCGGTTCCTTCAGCCAACCACTTAGAACATGCACGATTTACGAACCTTGGGTTACGAATAAAACCACAGGAATAACACAGAACAACCTCTTTTCGCGCCTTTATTTTACCCCTCTTACTTGCCTCCCGCTCGTCGGCCATTGCCTCTGCCCTAAACGGGGAGTCTAGCATCCACTCCTTGGGTATCCATAATGGAGGAGAGGACTGAAAGGGGGAAAACCAAGCATGGACGCGCCCAGGAAAATACCAAGGAGGATAGGAAGGGAGGCGAAGTAGGAGGGATGAACGCGGCAGCATCCTTGTAAGAAGCTTAGCGGCGGGAAAATTTCGGAAAAATGGCGGCTAGACGTAGCGTAGCTGCCGCAATCTTGCCGCCATTCATCCCTCCTACTTCGCCTCCCTTCCTATCCTCCGTGAAAATACCGCGAAAAAGAGTGTATAACTAGGTAAAAGAAAATTCAAAAACTGGAATCTTTCCGATTCTTCATTATTAACTATTCGACAATAAGGATTTTACCACTTATGACGTCAGAGGGGCAATATATTATAATAAAGAAATATATATAAAGACAGCCAAATAACATTTCCCGGAAATACTGTGTTGCGCAGTGCGCCATTATAAGAGCGTTTGATTTTTGATTTCAAGAGAGAAGTGGGCCGATCCCGGATTTACTGCAATACCAGGCCGACCCGTGGCGGAGGTGGAGCAAGCTCCGACCACTCCGCCGCCGTCCAAAAATAAGTTTAATATCTTGGGCCCCGATGGGACCCGTATCAGATATTAAGCTGATAAGAACAGATACTACACTTTGATCTTAGCCAAAAGGCCGAGAAGCGATAACCCGCTAGGAGCCGTCACTGTTTAACAAAGTAAAAAGAGAGAATTCGAGCATTTCAAATATTTCATAATTACGTCACCGAATGTTGGTCCTGGTGGGAGATGACAACGTTTGTAGCCATCGCGCGAACAAAGGAGAAGACGATATCTTGAATCCGTGAAATAGAGGTACACCGCCAGGCCCGGACTGGCACTTTTGGGGTCATCGGCTAGAGACAGTAGAGTGGGCCACTTTACCGGGCCGTATGGAAAAAAAATCTAAATGGTGGTTTATAGGACCATAAATAACGTATTAAGTGTACTAGATTCTACGTGAAACGTCAAACGCGTTTAAATGACCATTTAGGAAAAATTTATTATAAGCGAATAGAGCGTTCTATAAAAGTGGACCATAACCGGTCACTTTTCATACAGACTATAGAGCTGGTTCAGCAGGACTAACAACTTTTGTTATTCTTTGGTTTAAGAGAATTCGGCTTATGTCCTGTCTTTATATGAATATTTTAGAGACGTACCTTTTAGGAGTTGTAGGAGGCACCCTAGGTGTTGAAGTATGTTTGGGGTTAAGGATATTTTCATGATCTAAGTTTCATCTTAAACACGTGGATTTGGGACTAGTATTTTCTAGAATTTTTCTTATTTGCCATCATACATTTATTACAAAAATCATTTAAAATAAGAAAAAAGGCGCGGAAAGCAAAGCCGGAAATATGTGAAGCCTAGGCTAGCAACTACGCTACTAATAAAAATTGACTGCTCTCAATTTCTTACGGGTTTGCCAGATAAATATATTTCTCTAAGACGAAAAACCGGCCAAACCTTCACCTCCTCCGAACTCCAAAGGGGGAAAGCACACCACACCAATTTTATAGATTCGTAAACGCGCCTTCCCAATCGACCGCCATCACCTTACAGTCTACGGGGAGGGTGATGAAAAAACTGGTTTGGGGGGGGGGGGGGGATGAAATTTCTGCGGTAAAGGGCTTGCTCGTTGGTTGTCTGTACGATAATATCGGCGCCCAGTAAACGTTTCTAAAAAGAGTGTATAGAACGTTCTATTGGAGCCGCATGCAGCCGGTGGCCCTCGGCGATCACCAACCTACCAGGACCTGGCTAGTCGCGGCTTGTCCACCGCTATCAATTACACTCTAGCGGCAACGGCCATATCACGCTGAATACACCGGTTCTCGTCTGATCACCGAAGTTAAGCAGCGTCGAGCGCGGTCAGTACTTGGGAGGGAGACCACCTGGGAACACCGCGTGCCGTTGGCTACTCATTTATTTTCGCGGGATGGGATTTGCGTCTTTTAACAGGAAAATACCTTCATCCTATCATTTTGACGCTGCTTTTTTATGCAATTAAAAGTTCGCCCAGACGATAATATTATTTCGGTCAACTCTTGGCCTTTTTTTAACAACTGGCAGCATCTTTCCGTGAATAAAATACATGTTAGTATCAAAATTGAACAAAATAAAATGGCGAGAAAATTGGTTTTCATTTTATTCTACTTAAGGCTTGTACTTAAAATAGTACTAACTTACTTACTTACTTACTTACTTACTTACTTACTTACTTACTAACTAACTAACTAACTAACTAACTAACTAACTAACTAACTAACTAACTAATTAACTAACTAACTAACTAACTAACTAATTAACTAACTAACTAACTAACTAACTAACTAACTAACTAACGTTTATCTCTAAACAAAAACATTTCCGCGGTAAAATCCACTCTGAAATGGCCTTTTCTGGTTTTGGAATGAAGTCCAAAGTTAAAATTTTATTAACAAATTCTAATTGTGAAATATATTTTTTGTTCTAAATTTTAATCTTAAATGTAATTTAAATAGTTGAATCTAAAAAAGGACTTTTGGAAAATGTTTTATAGAAGGTTTTATCATGGGACAGCCGCATGGATTAGGGGAGTAACCCAAAAATACAAAATATCAAAACAAACCACGAAATTAAATAATAAAACGGAGACAGAGATATATTTTTTAAACAAAATAATATAGCTAACTTTTATCTATTAATTGTTTTAGGTGATGTAGTTTATGTAAAATATAAAAATGAACCTTGGCACAATATAAATTTAATGTCATGTTTTATTGATACTTAGAAAAAGTAACAAACATTTCAAAAGTCAGATCTTTGAGATCATTATTAAAAAAATATAACATTTTAAATCCGAACTCCTCTATAAATATTAAAATTATAAATTCCTAATCTACTTTAACAAAAGATATATCATATTAAGTTTAATACTATTAATGTTAGGAATAATCATGACTTTGAGATAAATAGAACAAAAATGTTTAATTCCAAATATAGTTAATTATAGAGCAATATATAATAAATGATTTTGTACTTACCAAAAATAAGCCTTGCCACTTTATATCTTGGTAATGTAGCTGCCGCGGGCGGCGGGCCCCCGGCGGCGACTCACTGTCCACGGAAGACGGGAAGAGAGAAAAAATGGAGAGGGGCTTATTTCGTGTTTTCTCTTTACGCGGAACATCTTGGCTGGAACCCAATGACCTAAAAATGAGGGGCGCGCTGTCTCTACCCACCATACCGAAACCCGCGAATTTACGTTATGAAAACCGGTTCCTTCAGCCAACCACTTAGAACATGCACGATTTACGAACCTTGGGTTACGAATAAAACCACAGGAATAACACAGAACAACCTCTTTTCGCGCCTTTATTTTACCCCTCTTACTTGCCTCCCGCTCGTCGGCCATTGCCTCTGCCCTAAACGGGGAGTCTAGCATCCACTCCTTGGGTATCCATAATGGAGGAGAGGACTGAAAGGGGGAAAACCAAGCATGGACGCGCCCAGGAAAATACCAAGGAGGATAGGAAGGGAGGCGAAGTAGGAGGGATGAACGCGGCAGCATCCTTGTAAGAAGCTTAGCGGCGGGAAAATTTCGGAAAAATGGCGGCTAGACGTAGCGTAGCTGCCGCAATCTTGCCGCCATTCATCCCTCCTACTTCGCCTCCCTTCCTATCCTCCGTGAAAATACCGCGAAAAAGAGTGTATAACTAGGTAAAAGAAAATTCAAAAACTGGAATCTTTCCGATTCTTCATTATTAACTATTCGACAATAAGGATTTTACCACTTATGACGTCAGAGGGGCAATATATTATAATAAAGAAATATATATAAAGACAGCCAAATAACATTTCCCGGAAATACTGTGTTGCGCAGTGCGCCATTATAAGAGCGTTTGATTTTTGATTTCAAGAGAGAAGTGGGCCGATCCCGGATTTACTGCAATACCAGGCCGACCCGTGGCGGAGGTGGAGCAAGCTCCGACCACTCCGCCGCCGTCCAAAAATAAGTTTAATATCTTGGGCCCCGATGGGACCCGTATCAGATATTAAGCTGATAAGAACAGATACTACACTTTGATCTTAGCCAAAAGGCCGAGAAGCGATAACCCGCTAGGAGCCGTCACTGTTTAACAAAGTAAAAAGAGAGAATTCGAGCATTTCAAATATTTCATAATTACGTCACCGAATGTTGGTCCTGGTGGGAGATGACAACGTTTGTAGCCATCGCGCGAACAAAGGAGAAGACGATATCTTGAATCCGTGAAATAGAGGTACACCGCCAGGCCCGGACTGGCACTTTTGGGGTCATCGGCTAGAGACAGTAGAGTGGGCCACTTTACCGGGCCGTATGGAAAAAAAATCTAAATGGTGGTTTATAGGACCATAAATAACGTATTAAGTGTACTAGATTCTACGTGAAACGTCAAACGCGTTTAAATGACCATTTAGGAAAAATTTATTATAAGCGAATAGAGCGTTCTATAAAAGTGGACCATAACCGGTCACTTTTCATACAGACTATAGAGCTGGTTCAGCAGGACTAACAACTTTTGTTATTCTTTGGTTTAAGAGAATTCGGCTTATGTCCTGTCTTTATATGAATATTTTAGAGACGTACCTTTTAGGAGTTGTAGGAGGCACCCTAGGTGTTGAAGTATGTTTGGGGTTAAGGATATTTTCATGATCTAAGTTTCATCTTAAACACGTGGATTTGGGACTAGTATTTTCTAGAATTTTTCTTATTTGCCATCATACATTTATTACAAAAATCATTTAAAATAAGAAAAAAGGCGCGGAAAGCAAAGCCGGAAATATGTGAAGCCTAGGCTAGCAACTACGCTACTAATAAAAATTGACTGCTCTCAATTTCTTACGGGTTTGCCAGATAAATATATTTCTCTAAGACGAAAAACCGGCCAAACCTTCACCTCCTCCGAACTCCAAAGGGGGAAAGCACACCACACCAATTTTATAGATTCGTAAACGCGCCTTCCCAATCGACCGCCATCACCTTACAGTCTACGGGGAGGGTGATGAAAAAACTGGTTTGGGGGGGGGGGGGGGATGAAATTTCTGCGGTAAAGGGCTTGCTCGTTGGTTGTCTGTACGATAATATCGGCGCCCAGTAAACGTTTCTAAAAAGAGTGTATAGAACGTTCTATTGGAGCCGCATGCAGCCGGTGGCCCTCGGCGATCACCAACCTACCAGGACCTGGCTAGTCGCGGCTTGTCCACCGCTATCAATTACACTCTAGCGGCAACGGCCATATCACGCTGAATACACCGGTTCTCGTCTGATCACCGAAGTTAAGCAGCGTCGAGCGCGGTCAGTACTTGGGAGGGAGACCACCTGGGAACACCGCGTGCCGTTGGCTACTCATTTATTTTCGCGGGATGGGATTTGCGTCTTTTAACAGGAAAATACCTTCATCCTATCATTTTGACGCTGCTTTTTTATGCAATTAAAAGTTCGCCCAGACGATAATATTATTTCGGTCAACTCTTGGCCTTTTTTTAACAACTGGCAGCATCTTTCCGTGAATAAAATACATGTTAGTATCAAAATTGAACAAAATAAAATGGCGAGAAAATTGGTTTTCATTTTATTCTACTTAAGGCTTGTACTTAAAATAGTACTAACTTACTTACTTACTTACTTACTTACTTACTTACTTACTTACTAACTAACTAACTAACTAACTAACTAACTAACTAACTAACTAACTAACTAATTAACTAACTAACTAACTAACTAACTAATTAACTAACTAACTAACTAACTAACTAACTAACTAACTAACGTTTATCTCTAAACAAAAACATTTCCGCGGTAAAATCCACTCTGAAATGGCCTTTTCTGGTTTTGGAATGAAGTCCAAAGTTAAAATTTTATTAACAAATTCTAATTGTGAAATATATTTTTTGTTCTAAATTTTAATCTTAAATGTAATTTAAATAGTTGAATCTAAAAAAGGACTTTTGGAAAATGTTTTATAGAAGGTTTTATCATGGGACAGCCGCATGGATTAGGGGAGTAACCCAAAAATACAAAATATCAAAACAAACCACGAAATTAAATAATAAAACGGAGACAGAGATATATTTTTTAAACAAAATAATATAGCTAACTTTTATCTATTAATTGTTTTAGGTGATGTAGTTTATGTAAAATATAAAAATGAACCTTGGCACAATATAAATTTAATGTCATGTTTTATTGATACTTAGAAAAAGTAACAAACATTTCAAAAGTCAGATCTTTGAGATCATTATTAAAAAAATATAACATTTTAAATCCGAACTCCTCTATAAATATTAAAATTATAAATTCCTAATCTACTTTAACAAAAGATATATCATATTAAGTTTAATACTATTAATGTTAGGAATAATCATGACTTTGAGATAAATAGAACAAAAATGTTTAATTCCAAATATAGTTAATTATAGAGCAATATATAATAAATGATTTTGTACTTACCAAAAATAAGCCTTGCCACTTTATATCTTGGTAATGTAGCTGCCGCGGGCGGCGGGCCCCCGGCGGCGACTCACTGTCCACGGAAGACGGGAAGAGAGAAAAAATGGAGAGGGGCTTATTTCGTGTTTTCTCTTTACGCGGAACATCTTGGCTGGAACCCAATGACCTAAAAATGAGGGGCGCGCTGTCTCTACCCACCATACCGAAACCCGCGAATTTACGTTATGAAAACCGGTTCCTTCAGCCAACCACTTAGAACATGCACGATTTACGAACCTTGGGTTACGAATAAAACCACAGGAATAACACAGAACAACCTCTTTTCGCGCCTTTATTTTACCCCTCTTACTTGCCTCCCGCTCGTCGGCCATTGCCTCTGCCCTAAACGGGGAGTCTAGCATCCACTCCTTGGGTATCCATAATGGAGGAGAGGACTGAAAGGGGGAAAACCAAGCATGGACGCGCCCAGGAAAATACCAAGGAGGATAGGAAGGGAGGCGAAGTAGGAGGGATGAACGCGGCAGCATCCTTGTAAGAAGCTTAGCGGCGGGAAAATTTCGGAAAAATGGCGGCTAGACGTAGCGTAGCTGCCGCAATCTTGCCGCCATTCATCCCTCCTACTTCGCCTCCCTTCCTATCCTCCGTGAAAATACCGCGAAAAAGAGTGTATAACTAGGTAAAAGAAAATTCAAAAACTGGAATCTTTCCGATTCTTCATTATTAACTATTCGACAATAAGGATTTTACCACTTATGACGTCAGAGGGGCAATATATTATAATAAAGAAATATATATAAAGACAGCCAAATAACATTTCCCGGAAATACTGTGTTGCGCAGTGCGCCATTATAAGAGCGTTTGATTTTTGATTTCAAGAGAGAAGTGGGCCGATCCCGGATTTACTGCAATACCAGGCCGACCCGTGGCGGAGGTGGAGCAAGCTCCGACCACTCCGCCGCCGTCCAAAAATAAGTTTAATATCTTGGGCCCCGATGGGACCCGTATCAGATATTAAGCTGATAAGAACAGATACTGAATTTGTTTATTATTTTTCAATAAAAATACAGTACCCTGGTCAGGTATATTTCCCGCTTTTTAAATTATTTTTAAATTACAGCAGGTCATTATTATTAATTTTTTTGACTGCATGATAACCGCAATTTACAAAAGGAGAATAATGAAGAGAAAGAGACAATTATCAAAAGAGAGCTATAAAAAAATATTTTCAAAGTGTAAAAAAATGTATAGTTAAAATAGTAAGTATTTACAAAGAGTTAAAACACTAATTATCTTGTAGAGTTAAAACACCGTGATTTCGTTCAAAATTTAAGTACTACCTTAACTTATAGATTTGCCTTTTTTCGCTTTCTTTTTTATTGGAGTGGTGCTATTGCGGCGTTTCGGATAACTTTGGAGGATTGAGGTGATGTTGTCTGTGAGTTCATCTAAGTGCCAGTTGAGAGAATCATTTCGGGTTGGAGGTTCCTTGTTTACTTTTTCGAGAAGTACTTGTAGTTCTTGTCTGGTTAATTTCTTTAAGTCGGGATTGTCGCCCAATCTCCAGGTTGCTGGATCCCATCGGGGGCCGTCAGCTGTACTGTTGTCTTGTTCGTTTGTCTCGAAGTCGCTTTTTTCACTTTCGCTGCTTAAGTCTTCTAAGGTGCTTGCGGCAACCTCCTGGTCTGGTATACCGGAATTGGCAGTTTTCTGTGGAGTAGGCGCTACTGGCAGATTTTCTTTATCGTCAGTCTCTTGTACACTCTCGTGTTCGTTCGTTGAAGATTGATCCTGGCCATCAAGTGGAACCGGGCGTCTTTCTTCTAGCGTAGCCTGCTTCTTTTCACACGAGGAAACCGTGTGGCCCACTTCGTCGCAAAAGAAACATTTTTTTACAACGCCTCTATAGTAAATAAGGGCGCGGATGCGGCCAAAAAATAAAACGTTGGGTATGGATTTCGCCATAACAATCTTCACCGAGCGGTCGCCATTTTTTACGCCCTTCAGTTGAGGATACTCGTCGAAATGGTAAGTTTTAATATTACCGTATTGTCGGAGGGTACTAATCACTGAATCCCATTGGATCCATTTAGGTATGTTCTTGATGGTAATCCAAATCCCTTCATCATCCATTGAGGTAAGTTTCCATTTCTTTTCATTAGTTTTCAGGTCGTCGCATGAGAGAGCTTCTTGAAGGAAGGCCAAGGTGGTAAACGTAATCAGGAAGATTCCCTTACCCAAAGGTTGTAGTGTATCTATGCTTTTTGGTCCAAGATGGTCGTAGATGGTTTTTGCCACGTCTAGAAAGCCGGCATCGATTTCCAGTCGAGCGGATCTTTTCTTCTCCTCCGTAGCCATTTCAGGCTAGGAGAATATCGTCTGGTAGGAGAAGCTCCAAGGAGGAGCGGCGTCAGTGGAGCGGGTCAGCAGCAACGGCAGGTAAGTACCAGGTAAGTACTTTTCTTTTCAGGAACAGGCAACAGCAGAGCGGATCGGATCGGAGCATCAACGGAACATGCGGCAAGGCAGGAACACTCGCCTCAAAGGCGTAGAAAACACTTCTCGCCTCTCGACTAAGATCGCGGAATAATACTGCAAAACAGATACTACACTTTGATCTTAGCCAAAAGGCCGAGAAGCGATAACCCGCTAGGAGCCGTCACTGTTTAACAAAGTAAAAAGAGAGAATTCGAGCATTTCAAATATTTCATAATTACGTCACCGAATGTTGGTCCTGGTGGGAGATGACAACGTTTGTAGCCATCGCGCGAACAAAGGAGAAGACGATATCTTGAATCCGTGAAATAGAGGTACACCGCCAGGCCCGGACTGGCACTTTTGGGGTCATCGGCTAGAGACAGTAGAGTGGGCCACTTTACCGGGCCGTATGGAAAAAAAATCTAAATGGTGGTTTATAGGACCATAAATAACGTATTAAGTGTACTAGATTCTACGTGAAACGTCAAACGCGTTTAAATGACCATTTAGGAAAAATTTATTATAAGCGAATAGAGCGTTCTATAAAAGTGGACCATAACCGGTCACTTTTCATACAGACTATAGAGCTGGTTCAGCAGGACTAACAACTTTTGTTATTCTTTGGTTTAAGAGAATTCGGCTTATGTCCTGTCTTTATATGAATATTTTAGAGACGTACCTTTTAGGAGTTGTAGGAGGCACCCTAGGTGTTGAAGTATGTTTGGGGTTAAGGATATTTTCATGATCTAAGTTTCATCTTAAACACGTGGATTTGGGACTAGTATTTTCTAGAATTTTTCTTATTTGCCATCATACATTTATTACAAAAATCATTTAAAATAAGAAAAAAGGCGCGGAAAGCAAAGCCGGAAATATGTGAAGCCTAGGCTAGCAACTACGCTACTAATAAAAATTGACTGCTCTCAATTTCTTACGGGTTTGCCAGATAAATATATTTCTCTAAGACGAAAAACCGGCCAAACCTTCACCTCCTCCGAACTCCAAAGGGGGAAAGCACACCACACCAATTTTATAGATTCGTAAACGCGCCTTCCCAATCGACCGCCATCACCTTACAGTCTACGGGGAGGGTGATGAAAAAACTGGTTTGGGGGGGGGGGGGGGATGAAATTTCTGCGGTAAAGGGCTTGCTCGTTGGTTGTCTGTACGATAATATCGGCGCCCAGTAAACGTTTCTAAAAAGAGTGTATAGAACGTTCTATTGGAGCCGCATGCAGCCGGTGGCCCTCGGCGATCACCAACCTACCAGGACCTGGCTAGTCGCGGCTTGTCCACCGCTATCAATTACACTCTAGCGGCAACGGCCATATCACGCTGAATACACCGGTTCTCGTCTGATCACCGAAGTTAAGCAGCGTCGAGCGCGGTCAGTACTTGGGAGGGAGACCACCTGGGAACACCGCGTGCCGTTGGCTACTCATTTATTTTCGCGGGATGGGATTTGCGTCTTTTAACAGGAAAATACCTTCATCCTATCATTTTGACGCTGCTTTTTTATGCAATTAAAAGTTCGCCCAGACGATAATATTATTTCGGTCAACTCTTGGCCTTTTTTTAACAACTGGCAGCATCTTTCCGTGAATAAAATACATGTTAGTATCAAAATTGAACAAAATAAAATGGCGAGAAAATTGGTTTTCATTTTATTCTACTTAAGGCTTGTACTTAAAATAGTACTAACTTACTTACTTACTTACTTACTTACTTACTTACTTACTTACTAACTAACTAACTAACTAACTAACTAACTAACTAACTAACTAACTAACTAATTAACTAACTAACTAACTAACTAACTAATTAACTAACTAACTAACTAACTAACTAACTAACTAACTAACGTTTATCTCTAAACAAAAACATTTCCGCGGTAAAATCCACTCTGAAATGGCCTTTTCTGGTTTTGGAATGAAGTCCAAAGTTAAAATTTTATTAACAAATTCTAATTGTGAAATATATTTTTTGTTCTAAATTTTAATCTTAAATGTAATTTAAATAGTTGAATCTAAAAAAGGACTTTTGGAAAATGTTTTATAGAAGGTTTTATCATGGGACAGCCGCATGGATTAGGGGAGTAACCCAAAAATACAAAATATCAAAACAAACCACGAAATTAAATAATAAAACGGAGACAGAGATATATTTTTTAAACAAAATAATATAGCTAACTTTTATCTATTAATTGTTTTAGGTGATGTAGTTTATGTAAAATATAAAAATGAACCTTGGCACAATATAAATTTAATGTCATGTTTTATTGATACTTAGAAAAAGTAACAAACATTTCAAAAGTCAGATCTTTGAGATCATTATTAAAAAAATATAACATTTTAAATCCGAACTCCTCTATAAATATTAAAATTATAAATTCCTAATCTACTTTAACAAAAGATATATCATATTAAGTTTAATACTATTAATGTTAGGAATAATCATGACTTTGAGATAAATAGAACAAAAATGTTTAATTCCAAATATAGTTAATTATAGAGCAATATATAATAAATGATTTTGTACTTACCAAAAATAAGCCTTGCCACTTTATATCTTGGTAATGTAGCTGCCGCGGGCGGCGGGCCCCCGGCGGCGACTCACTGTCCACGGAAGACGGGAAGAGAGAAAAAATGGAGAGGGGCTTATTTCGTGTTTTCTCTTTACGCGGAACATCTTGGCTGGAACCCAATGACCTAAAAATGAGGGGCGCGCTGTCTCTACCCACCATACCGAAACCCGCGAATTTACGTTATGAAAACCGGTTCCTTCAGCCAACCACTTAGAACATGCACGATTTACGAACCTTGGGTTACGAATAAAACCACAGGAATAACACAGAACAACCTCTTTTCGCGCCTTTATTTTACCCCTCTTACTTGCCTCCCGCTCGTCGGCCATTGCCTCTGCCCTAAACGGGGAGTCTAGCATCCACTCCTTGGGTATCCATAATGGAGGAGAGGACTGAAAGGGGGAAAACCAAGCATGGACGCGCCCAGGAAAATACCAAGGAGGATAGGAAGGGAGGCGAAGTAGGAGGGATGAACGCGGCAGCATCCTTGTAAGAAGCTTAGCGGCGGGAAAATTTCGGAAAAATGGCGGCTAGACGTAGCGTAGCTGCCGCAATCTTGCCGCCATTCATCCCTCCTACTTCGCCTCCCTTCCTATCCTCCGTGAAAATACCGCGAAAAAGAGTGTATAACTAGGTAAAAGAAAATTCAAAAACTGGAATCTTTCCGATTCTTCATTATTAACTATTCGACAATAAGGATTTTACCACTTATGACGTCAGAGGGGCAATATATTATAATAAAGAAATATATATAAAGACAGCCAAATAACATTTCCCGGAAATACTGTGTTGCGCAGTGCGCCATTATAAGAGCGTTTGATTTTTGATTTCAAGAGAGAAGTGGGCCGATCCCGGATTTACTGCAATACCAGGCCGACCCGTGGCGGAGGTGGAGCAAGCTCCGACCACTCCGCCGCCGTCCAAAAATAAGTTTAATATCTTGGGCCCCGATGGGACCCGTATCAGATATTAAGCTGATAAGAACAGATACTACACTTTGATCTTAGCCAAAAGGCCGAGAAGCGATAACCCGCTAGGAGCCGTCACTGTTTAACAAAGTAAAAAGAGAGAATTCGAGCATTTCAAATATTTCATAATTACGTCACCGAATGTTGGTCCTGGTGGGAGATGACAACGTTTGTAGCCATCGCGCGAACAAAGGAGAAGACGATATCTTGAATCCGTGAAATAGAGGTACACCGCCAGGCCCGGACTGGCACTTTTGGGGTCATCGGCTAGAGACAGTAGAGTGGGCCACTTTACCGGGCCGTATGGAAAAAAAATCTAAATGGTGGTTTATAGGACCATAAATAACGTATTAAGTGTACTAGATTCTACGTGAAACGTCAAACGCGTTTAAATGACCATTTAGGAAAAATTTATTATAAGCGAATAGAGCGTTCTATAAAAGTGGACCATAACCGGTCACTTTTCATACAGACTATAGAGCTGGTTCAGCAGGACTAACAACTTTTGTTATTCTTTGGTTTAAGAGAATTCGGCTTATGTCCTGTCTTTATATGAATATTTTAGAGACGTACCTTTTAGGAGTTGTAGGAGGCACCCTAGGTGTTGAAGTATGTTTGGGGTTAAGGATATTTTCATGATCTAAGTTTCATCTTAAACACGTGGATTTGGGACTAGTATTTTCTAGAATTTTTCTTATTTGCCATCATACATTTATTACAAAAATCATTTAAAATAAGAAAAAAGGCGCGGAAAGCAAAGCCGGAAATATGTGAAGCCTAGGCTAGCAACTACGCTACTAATAAAAATTGACTGCTCTCAATTTCTTACGGGTTTGCCAGATAAATATATTTCTCTAAGACGAAAAACCGGCCAAACCTTCACCTCCTCCGAACTCCAAAGGGGGAAAGCACACCACACCAATTTTATAGATTCGTAAACGCGCCTTCCCAATCGACCGCCATCACCTTACAGTCTACGGGGAGGGTGATGAAAAAACTGGTTTGGGGGGGGGGGGGGGGATGAAATTTCTGCGGTAAAGGGCTTGCTCGTTGGTTGTCTGTACGATAATATCGGCGCCCAGTAAACGTTTCTAAAAAGAGTGTATAGAACGTTCTATTGGAGCCGCATGCAGCCGGTGGCCCTCGGCGATCACCAACCTACCAGGACCTGGCTAGTCGCGGCTTGTCCACCGCTATCAATTACACTCTAGCGGCAACGGCCATATCACGCTGAATACACCGGTTCTCGTCTGATCACCGAAGTTAAGCAGCGTCGAGCGCGGTCAGTACTTGGGAGGGAGACCACCTGGGAACACCGCGTGCCGTTGGCTACTCATTTATTTTCGCGGGATGGGATTTGCGTCTTTTAACAGGAAAATACCTTCATCCTATCATTTTGACGCTGCTTTTTTATGCAATTAAAAGTTCGCCCAGACGATAATATTATTTCGGTCAACTCTTGGCCTTTTTTTAACAACTGGCAGCATCTTTCCGTGAATAAAATACATGTTAGTATCAAAATTGAACAAAATAAAATGGCGAGAAAATTGGTTTTCATTTTATTCTACTTAAGGCTTGTACTTAAAATAGTACTAACTTACTTACTTACTTACTTACTTACTTACTTACTTACTTACTAACTAACTAACTAACTAACTAACTAACTAACTAACTAACTAACTAACTAATTAACTAACTAACTAACTAACTAACTAATTAACTAACTAACTAACTAACTAACTAACTAACTAACTAACGTTTATCTCTAAACAAAAACATTTCCGCGGTAAAATCCACTCTGAAATGGCCTTTTCTGGTTTTGGAATGAAGTCCAAAGTTAAAATTTTATTAACAAATTCTAATTGTGAAATATATTTTTTGTTCTAAATTTTAATCTTAAATGTAATTTAAATAGTTGAATCTAAAAAAGGACTTTTGGAAAATGTTTTATAGAAGGTTTTATCATGGGACAGCCGCATGGATTAGGGGAGTAACCCAAAAATACAAAATATCAAAACAAACCACGAAATTAAATAATAAAACGGAGACAGAGATATATTTTTTAAACAAAATAATATAGCTAACTTTTATCTATTAATTGTTTTAGGTGATGTAGTTTATGTAAAATATAAAAATGAACCTTGGCACAATATAAATTTAATGTCATGTTTTATTGATACTTAGAAAAAGTAACAAACATTTCAAAAGTCAGATCTTTGAGATCATTATTAAAAAAATATAACATTTTAAATCCGAACTCCTCTATAAATATTAAAATTATAAATTCCTAATCTACTTTAACAAAAGATATATCATATTAAGTTTAATACTATTAATGTTAGGAATAATCATGACTTTGAGATAAATAGAACAAAAATGTTTAATTCCAAATATAGTTAATTATAGAGCAATATATAATAAATGATTTTGTACTTACCAAAAATAAGCCTTGCCACTTTATATCTTGGTAATGTAGCTGCCGCGGGCGGCGGGCCCCCGGCGGCGACTCACTGTCCACGGAAGACGGGAAGAGAGAAAAAATGGAGAGGGGCTTATTTCGTGTTTTCTCTTTACGCGGAACATCTTGGCTGGAACCCAATGACCTAAAAATGAGGGGCGCGCTGTCTCTACCCACCATACCGAAACCCGCGAATTTACGTTATGAAAACCGGTTCCTTCAGCCAACCACTTAGAACATGCACGATTTACGAACCTTGGGTTACGAATAAAACCACAGGAATAACACAGAACAACCTCTTTTCGCGCCTTTATTTTACCCCTCTTACTTGCCTCCCGCTCGTCGGCCATTGCCTCTGCCCTAAACGGGGAGTCTAGCATCCACTCCTTGGGTATCCATAATGGAGGAGAGGACTGAAAGGGGGAAAACCAAGCATGGACGCGCCCAGGAAAATACCAAGGAGGATAGGAAGGGAGGCGAAGTAGGAGGGATGAACGCGGCAGCATCCTTGTAAGAAGCTTAGCGGCGGGAAAATTTCGGAAAAATGGCGGCTAGACGTAGCGTAGCTGCCGCAATCTTGCCGCCATTCATCCCTCCTACTTCGCCTCCCTTCCTATCCTCCGTGAAAATACCGCGAAAAAGAGTGTATAACTAGGTAAAAGAAAATTCAAAAACTGGAATCTTTCCGATTCTTCATTATTAACTATTCGACAATAAGGATTTTACCACTTATGACGTCAGAGGGGCAATATATTATAATAAAGAAATATATATAAAGACAGCCAAATAACATTTCCCGGAAATACTGTGTTGCGCAGTGCGCCATTATAAGAGCGTTTGATTTTTGATTTCAAGAGAGAAGTGGGCCGATCCCGGATTTACTGCAATACCAGGCCGACCCGTGGCGGAGGTGGAGCAAGCTCCGACCACTCCGCCGCCGTCCAAAAATAAGTTTAATATCTTGGGCCCCGATGGGACCCGTATCAGATATTAAGCTGATAAGAACAGATACTACACTTTGATCTTAGCCAAAAGGCCGAGAAGCGATAACCCGCTAGGAGCCGTCACTGTTTAACAAAGTAAAAAGAGAGAATTCGAGCATTTCAAATATTTCATAATTACGTCACCGAATGTTGGTCCTGGTGGGAGATGACAACGTTTGTAGCCATCGCGCGAACAAAGGAGAAGACGATATCTTGAATCCGTGAAATAGAGGTACACCGCCAGGCCCGGACTGGCACTTTTGGGGTCATCGGCTAGAGACAGTAGAGTGGGCCACTTTACCGGGCCGTATGGAAAAAAAATCTAAATGGTGGTTTATAGGACCATAAATAACGTATTAAGTGTACTAGATTCTACGTGAAACGTCAAACGCGTTTAAATGACCATTTAGGAAAAATTTATTATAAGCGAATAGAGCGTTCTATAAAAGTGGACCATAACCGGTCACTTTTCATACAGACTATAGAGCTGGTTCAGCAGGACTAACAACTTTTGTTATTCTTTGGTTTAAGAGAATTCGGCTTATGTCCTGTCTTTATATGAATATTTTAGAGACGTACCTTTTAGGAGTTGTAGGAGGCACCCTAGGTGTTGAAGTATGTTTGGGGTTAAGGATATTTTCATGATCTAAGTTTCATCTTAAACACGTGGATTTGGGACTAGTATTTTCTAGAATTTTTCTTATTTGCCATCATACATTTATTACAAAAATCATTTAAAATAAGAAAAAAGGCGCGGAAAGCAAAGCCGGAAATATGTGAAGCCTAGGCTAGCAACTACGCTACTAATAAAAATTGACTGCTCTCAATTTCTTACGGGTTTGCCAGATAAATATATTTCTCTAAGACGAAAAACCGGCCAAACCTTCACCTCCTCCGAACTCCAAAGGGGGAAAGCACACCACACCAATTTTATAGATTCGTAAACGCGCCTTCCCAATCGACCGCCATCACCTTACAGTCTACGGGGAGGGTGATGAAAAAACTGGTTTGGGGGGGGGGGGGGGATGAAATTTCTGCGGTAAAGGGCTTGCTCGTTGGTTGTCTGTACGATAATATCGGCGCCCAGTAAACGTTTCTAAAAAGAGTGTATAGAACGTTCTATTGGAGCCGCATGCAGCCGGTGGCCCTCGGCGATCACCAACCTACCAGGACCTGGCTAGTCGCGGCTTGTCCACCGCTATCAATTACACTCTAGCGGCAACGGCCATATCACGCTGAATACACCGGTTCTCGTCTGATCACCGAAGTTAAGCAGCGTCGAGCGCGGTCAGTACTTGGGAGGGAGACCACCTGGGAACACCGCGTGCCGTTGGCTACTCATTTATTTTCGCGGGATGGGATTTGCGTCTTTTAACAGGAAAATACCTTCATCCTATCATTTTGACGCTGCTTTTTTATGCAATTAAAAGTTCGCCCAGACGATAATATTATTTCGGTCAACTCTTGGCCTTTTTTTAACAACTGGCAGCATCTTTCCGTGAATAAAATACATGTTAGTATCAAAATTGAACAAAATAAAATGGCGAGAAAATTGGTTTTCATTTTATTCTACTTAAGGCTTGTACTTAAAATAGTACTAACTTACTTACTTACTTACTTACTTACTTACTTACTTACTTACTAACTAACTAACTAACTAACTAACTAACTAACTAACTAACTAACTAACTAATTAACTAACTAACTAACTAACTAACTAATTAACTAACTAACTAACTAACTAACTAACTAACTAACTAACGTTTATCTCTAAACAAAAACATTTCCGCGGTAAAATCCACTCTGAAATGGCCTTTTCTGGTTTTGGAATGAAGTCCAAAGTTAAAATTTTATTAACAAATTCTAATTGTGAAATATATTTTTTGTTCTAAATTTTAATCTTAAATGTAATTTAAATAGTTGAATCTAAAAAAGGACTTTTGGAAAATGTTTTATAGAAGGTTTTATCATGGGACAGCCGCATGGATTAGGGGAGTAACCCAAAAATACAAAATATCAAAACAAACCACGAAATTAAATAATAAAACGGAGACAGAGATATATTTTTTAAACAAAATAATATAGCTAACTTTTATCTATTAATTGTTTTAGGTGATGTAGTTTATGTAAAATATAAAAATGAACCTTGGCACAATATAAATTTAATGTCATGTTTTATTGATACTTAGAAAAAGTAACAAACATTTCAAAAGTCAGATCTTTGAGATCATTATTAAAAAAATATAACATTTTAAATCCGAACTCCTCTATAAATATTAAAATTATAAATTCCTAATCTACTTTAACAAAAGATATATCATATTAAGTTTAATACTATTAATGTTAGGAATAATCATGACTTTGAGATAAATAGAACAAAAATGTTTAATTCCAAATATAGTTAATTATAGAGCAATATATAATAAATGATTTTGTACTTACCAAAAATAAGCCTTGCCACTTTATATCTTGGTAATGTAGCTGCCGCGGGCGGCGGGCCCCCGGCGGCGACTCACTGTCCACGGAAGACGGGAAGAGAGAAAAAATGGAGAGGGGCTTATTTCGTGTTTTCTCTTTACGCGGAACATCTTGGCTGGAACCCAATGACCTAAAAATGAGGGGCGCGCTGTCTCTACCCACCATACCGAAACCCGCGAATTTACGTTATGAAAACCGGTTCCTTCAGCCAACCACTTAGAACATGCACGATTTACGAACCTTGGGTTACGAATAAAACCACAGGAATAACACAGAACAACCTCTTTTCGCGCCTTTATTTTACCCCTCTTACTTGCCTCCCGCTCGTCGGCCATTGCCTCTGCCCTAAACGGGGAGTCTAGCATCCACTCCTTGGGTATCCATAATGGAGGAGAGGACTGAAAGGGGGAAAACCAAGCATGGACGCGCCCAGGAAAATACCAAGGAGGATAGGAAGGGAGGCGAAGTAGGAGGGATGAACGCGGCAGCATCCTTGTAAGAAGCTTAGCGGCGGGAAAATTTCGGAAAAATGGCGGCTAGACGTAGCGTAGCTGCCGCAATCTTGCCGCCATTCATCCCTCCTACTTCGCCTCCCTTCCTATCCTCCGTGAAAATACCGCGAAAAAGAGTGTATAACTAGGTAAAAGAAAATTCAAAAACTGGAATCTTTCCGATTCTTCATTATTAACTATTCGACAATAAGGATTTTACCACTTATGACGTCAGAGGGGCAATATATTATAATAAAGAAATATATATAAAGACAGCCAAATAACATTTCCCGGAAATACTGTGTTGCGCAGTGCGCCATTATAAGAGCGTTTGATTTTTGATTTCAAGAGAGAAGTGGGCCGATCCCGGATTTACTGCAATACCAGGCCGACCCGTGGCGGAGGTGGAGCAAGCTCCGACCACTCCGCCGCCGTCCAAAAATAAGTTTAATATCTTGGGCCCCGATGGGACCCGTATCAGATATTAAGCTGATAAGAACAGATACTACACTTTGATCTTAGCCAAAAGGCCGAGAAGCGATAACCCGCTAGGAGCCGTCACTGTTTAACAAAGTAAAAAGAGAGAATTCGAGCATTTCAAATATTTCATAATTACGTCACCGAATGTTGGTCCTGGTGGGAGATGACAACGTTTGTAGCCATCGCGCGAACAAAGGAGAAGACGATATCTTGAATCCGTGAAATAGAGGTACACCGCCAGGCCCGGACTGGCACTTTTGGGGTCATCGGCTAGAGACAGTAGAGTGGGCCACTTTACCGGGCCGTATGGAAAAAAAATCTAAATGGTGGTTTATAGGACCATAAATAACGTATTAAGTGTACTAGATTCTACGTGAAACGTCAAACGCGTTTAAATGACCATTTAGGAAAAATTTATTATAAGCGAATAGAGCGTTCTATAAAAGTGGACCATAACCGGTCACTTTTCATACAGACTATAGAGCTGGTTCAGCAGGACTAACAACTTTTGTTATTCTTTGGTTTAAGAGAATTCGGCTTATGTCCTGTCTTTATATGAATATTTTAGAGACGTACCTTTTAGGAGTTGTAGGAGGCACCCTAGGTGTTGAAGTATGTTTGGGGTTAAGGATATTTTCATGATCTAAGTTTCATCTTAAACACGTGGATTTGGGACTAGTATTTTCTAGAATTTTTCTTATTTGCCATCATACATTTATTACAAAAATCATTTAAAATAAGAAAAAAGGCGCGGAAAGCAAAGCCGGAAATATGTGAAGCCTAGGCTAGCAACTACGCTACTAATAAAAATTGACTGCTCTCAATTTCTTACGGGTTTGCCAGATAAATATATTTCTCTAAGACGAAAAACCGGCCAAACCTTCACCTCCTCCGAACTCCAAAGGGGGAAAGCACACCACACCAATTTTATAGATTCGTAAACGCGCCTTCCCAATCGACCGCCATCACCTTACAGTCTACGGGGAGGGTGATGAAAAAACTGGTTTGGGGGGGGGGGGGGGATGAAATTTCTGCGGTAAAGGGCTTGCTCGTTGGTTGTCTGTACGATAATATCGGCGCCCAGTAAACGTTTCTAAAAAGAGTGTATAGAACGTTCTATTGGAGCCGCATGCAGCCGGTGGCCCTCGGCGATCACCAACCTACCAGGACCTGGCTAGTCGCGGCTTGTCCACCGCTATCAATTACACTCTAGCGGCAACGGCCATATCACGCTGAATACACCGGTTCTCGTCTGATCACCGAAGTTAAGCAGCGTCGAGCGCGGTCAGTACTTGGGAGGGAGACCACCTGGGAACACCGCGTGCCGTTGGCTACTCATTTATTTTCGCGGGATGGGATTTGCGTCTTTTAACAGGAAAATACCTTCATCCTATCATTTTGACGCTGCTTTTTTATGCAATTAAAAGTTCGCCCAGACGATAATATTATTTCGGTCAACTCTTGGCCTTTTTTTAACAACTGGCAGCATCTTTCCGTGAATAAAATACATGTTAGTATCAAAATTGAACAAAATAAAATGGCGAGAAAATTGGTTTTCATTTTATTCTACTTAAGGCTTGTACTTAAAATAGTACTAACTTACTTACTTACTTACTTACTTACTTACTTACTTACTTACTAACTAACTAACTAACTAACTAACTAACTAACTAACTAACTAACTAACTAATTAACTAACTAACTAACTAACTAACTAATTAACTAACTAACTAACTAACTAACTAACTAACTAACTAACGTTTATCTCTAAACAAAAACATTTCCGCGGTAAAATCCACTCTGAAATGGCCTTTTCTGGTTTTGGAATGAAGTCCAAAGTTAAAATTTTATTAACAAATTCTAATTGTGAAATATATTTTTTGTTCTAAATTTTAATCTTAAATGTAATTTAAATAGTTGAATCTAAAAAAGGACTTTTGGAAAATGTTTTATAGAAGGTTTTATCATGGGACAGCCGCATGGATTAGGGGAGTAACCCAAAAATACAAAATATCAAAACAAACCACGAAATTAAATAATAAAACGGAGACAGAGATATATTTTTTAAACAAAATAATATAGCTAACTTTTATCTATTAATTGTTTTAGGTGATGTAGTTTATGTAAAATATAAAAATGAACCTTGGCACAATATAAATTTAATGTCATGTTTTATTGATACTTAGAAAAAGTAACAAACATTTCAAAAGTCAGATCTTTGAGATCATTATTAAAAAAATATAACATTTTAAATCCGAACTCCTCTATAAATATTAAAATTATAAATTCCTAATCTACTTTAACAAAAGATATATCATATTAAGTTTAATACTATTAATGTTAGGAATAATCATGACTTTGAGATAAATAGAACAAAAATGTTTAATTCCAAATATAGTTAATTATAGAGCAATATATAATAAATGATTTTGTACTTACCAAAAATAAGCCTTGCCACTTTATATCTTGGTAATGTAGCTGCCGCGGGCGGCGGGCCCCCGGCGGCGACTCACTGTCCACGGAAGACGGGAAGAGAGAGAAAAAATGGAGAGGGGCTTATTTCGTGTTTTCTCTTTACGCGGAACATCTTGGCTGGAACCCAATGACCTAAAAATGAGGGGCGCGCTGTCTCTACCCACCATACCGAAACCCGCGAATTTACGTTATGAAAACCGGTTCCTTCAGCCAACCACTTAGAACATGCACGATTTACGAACCTTGGGTTACGAATAAAACCACAGGAATAACACAGAACAACCTCTTTTCGCGCCTTTATTTTACCCCTCTTACTTGCCTCCCGCTCGTCGGCCATTGCCTCTGCCCTAAACGGGGAGTCTAGCATCCACTCCTTGGGTATCCATAATGGAGGAGAGGACTGAAAGGGGGAAAACCAAGCATGGACGCGCCCAGGAAAATACCAAGGAGGATAGGAAGGGAGGCGAAGTAGGAGGGATGAACGCGGCAGCATCCTTGTAAGAAGCTTAGCGGCGGGAAAATTTCGGAAAAATGGCGGCTAGACGTAGCGTAGCTGCCGCAATCTTGCCGCCATTCATCCCTCCTACTTCGCCTCCCTTCCTATCCTCCGTGAAAATACCGCGAAAAAGAGTGTATAACTAGGTAAAAGAAAATTCAAAAACTGGAATCTTTCCGATTCTTCATTATTAACTATTCGACAATAAGGATTTTACCACTTATGACGTCAGAGGGGCAATATATTATAATAAAGAAATATATATAAAGACAGCCAAATAACATTTCCCGGAAATACTGTGTTGCGCAGTGCGCCATTATAAGAGCGTTTGATTTTTGATTTCAAGAGAGAAGTGGGCCGATCCCGGATTTACTGCAATACCAGGCCGACCCGTGGCGGAGGTGGAGCAAGCTCCGACCACTCCGCCGCCGTCCAAAAATAAGTTTAATATCTTGGGCCCCGATGGGACCCGTATCAGATATTAAGCTGATAAGAACAGATACTACACTTTGATCTTAGCCAAAAGGCCGAGAAGCGATAACCCGCTAGGAGCCGTCACTGTTTAACAAAGTAAAAAGAGAGAATTCGAGCATTTCAAATATTTCATAATTACGTCACCGAATGTTGGTCCTGGTGGGAGATGACAACGTTTGTAGCCATCGCGCGAACAAAGGAGAAGACGATATCTTGAATCCGTGAAATAGAGGTACACCGCCAGGCCCGGACTGGCACTTTTGGGGTCATCGGCTAGAGACAGTAGAGTGGGCCACTTTACCGGGCCGTATGGAAAAAAAATCTAAATGGTGGTTTATAGGACCATAAATAACGTATTAAGTGTACTAGATTCTACGTGAAACGTCAAACGCGTTTAAATGACCATTTAGGAAAAATTTATTATAAGCGAATAGAGCGTTCTATAAAAGTGGACCATAACCGGTCACTTTTCATACAGACTATAGAGCTGGTTCAGCAGGACTAACAACTTTTGTTATTCTTTGGTTTAAGAGAATTCGGCTTATGTCCTGTCTTTATATGAATATTTTAGAGACGTACCTTTTAGGAGTTGTAGGAGGCACCCTAGGTGTTGAAGTATGTTTGGGGTTAAGGATATTTTCATGATCTAAGTTTCATCTTAAACACGTGGATTTGGGACTAGTATTTTCTAGAATTTTTCTTATTTGCCATCATACATTTATTACAAAAATCATTTAAAATAAGAAAAAAGGCGCGGAAAGCAAAGCCGGAAATATGTGAAGCCTAGGCTAGCAACTACGCTACTAATAAAAATTGACTGCTCTCAATTTCTTACGGGTTTGCCAGATAAATATATTTCTCTAAGACGAAAAACCGGCCAAACCTTCACCTCCTCCGAACTCCAAAGGGGGAAAGCACACCACACCAATTTTATAGATTCGTAAACGCGCCTTCCCAATCGACCGCCATCACCTTACAGTCTACGGGGAGGGTGATGAAAAAACTGGTTTGGGGGGGGGGGGGGGGATGAAATTTCTGCGGTAAAGGGCTTGCTCGTTGGTTGTCTGTACGATAATATCGGCGCCCAGTAAACGTTTCTAAAAAGAGTGTATAGAACGTTCTATTGGAGCCGCATGCAGCCGGTGGCCCTCGGCGATCACCAACCTACCAGGACCTGGCTAGTCGCGGCTTGTCCACCGCTATCAATTACACTCTAGCGGCAACGGCCATATCACGCTGAATACACCGGTTCTCGTCTGATCACCGAAGTTAAGCAGCGTCGAGCGCGGTCAGTACTTGGGAGGGAGACCACCTGGGAACACCGCGTGCCGTTGGCTACTCATTTATTTTCGCGGGATGGGATTTGCGTCTTTTAACAGGAAAATACCTTCATCCTATCATTTTGACGCTGCTTTTTTATGCAATTAAAAGTTCGCCCAGACGATAATATTATTTCGGTCAACTCTTGGCCTTTTTTTAACAACTGGCAGCATCTTTCCGTGAATAAAATACATGTTAGTATCAAAATTGAACAAAATAAAATGGCGAGAAAATTGGTTTTCATTTTATTCTACTTAAGGCTTGTACTTAAAATAGTACTAACTTACTTACTTACTTACTTACTTACTTACTTACTTACTTACTAACTAACTAACTAACTAACTAACTAACTAACTAACTAACTAACTAACTAATTAACTAACTAACTAACTAACTAACTAATTAACTAACTAACTAACTAACTAACTAACTAACTAACTAACGTTTATCTCTAAACAAAAACATTTCCGCGGTAAAATCCACTCTGAAATGGCCTTTTCTGGTTTTGGAATGAAGTCCAAAGTTAAAATTTTATTAACAAATTCTAATTGTGAAATATATTTTTTGTTCTAAATTTTAATCTTAAATGTAATTTAAATAGTTGAATCTAAAAAAGGACTTTTGGAAAATGTTTTATAGAAGGTTTTATCATGGGACAGCCGCATGGATTAGGGGAGTAACCCAAAAATACAAAATATCAAAACAAACCACGAAATTAAATAATAAAACGGAGACAGAGATATATTTTTTAAACAAAATAATATAGCTAACTTTTATCTATTAATTGTTTTAGGTGATGTAGTTTATGTAAAATATAAAAATGAACCTTGGCACAATATAAATTTAATGTCATGTTTTATTGATACTTAGAAAAAGTAACAAACATTTCAAAAGTCAGATCTTTGAGATCATTATTAAAAAAATATAACATTTTAAATCCGAACTCCTCTATAAATATTAAAATTATAAATTCCTAATCTACTTTAACAAAAGATATATCATATTAAGTTTAATACTATTAATGTTAGGAATAATCATGACTTTGAGATAAATAGAACAAAAATGTTTAATTCCAAATATAGTTAATTATAGAGCAATATATAATAAATGATTTTGTACTTACCAAAAATAAGCCTTGCCACTTTATATCTTGGTAATGTAGCTGCCGCGGGCGGCGGGCCCCCGGCGGCGACTCACTGTCCACGGAAGACGGGAAGAGAGAAAAAATGGAGAGGGGCTTATTTCGTGTTTTCTCTTTACGCGGAACATCTTGGCTGGAACCCAATGACCTAAAAATGAGGGGCGCGCTGTCTCTACCCACCATACCGAAACCCGCGAATTTACGTTATGAAAACCGGTTCCTTCAGCCAACCACTTAGAACATGCACGATTTACGAACCTTGGGTTACGAATAAAACCACAGGAATAACACAGAACAACCTCTTTTCGCGCCTTTATTTTACCCCTCTTACTTGCCTCCCGCTCGTCGGCCATTGCCTCTGCCCTAAACGGGGAGTCTAGCATCCACTCCTTGGGTATCCATAATGGAGGAGAGGACTGAAAGGGGGAAAACCAAGCATGGACGCGCCCAGGAAAATACCAAGGAGGATAGGAAGGGAGGCGAAGTAGGAGGGATGAACGCGGCAGCATCCTTGTAAGAAGCTTAGCGGCGGGAAAATTTCGGAAAAATGGCGGCTAGACGTAGCGTAGCTGCCGCAATCTTGCCGCCATTCATCCCTCCTACTTCGCCTCCCTTCCTATCCTCCGTGAAAATACCGCGAAAAAGAGTGTATAACTAGGTAAAAGAAAATTCAAAAACTGGAATCTTTCCGATTCTTCATTATTAACTATTCGACAATAAGGATTTTACCACTTATGACGTCAGAGGGGCAATATATTATAATAAAGAAATATATATAAAGACAGCCAAATAACATTTCCCGGAAATACTGTGTTGCGCAGTGCGCCATTATAAGAGCGTTTGATTTTTGATTTCAAGAGAGAAGTGGGCCGATCCCGGATTTACTGCAATACCAGGCCTACCGTGGCGGAGGTGGAGCAAGCTCCGACCACTCCGCCGCCGTCCAAAAATAAGTTTAATATCTTGGGCCCCGATGGGACCCGTATCAGATATTAAGCTGATAAGAACAGATACTACACTTTGATCTTAGCCAAAAGGCCGAGAAGCGATAACCCGCTAGGAGCCGTCACTGTTTAACAAAGTAAAAAGAGAGAATTCGAGCATTTCAAATATTTCATAATTACGTCACCGAATGTTGGTCCTGGTGGGAGATGACAACGTTTGTAGCCATCGCGCGAACAAAGGAGAAGACGATATCTTGAATCCGTGAAATAGAGGTACACCGCCAGGCCCGGACTGGCACTTTTGGGGTCATCGGCTAGAGACAGTAGAGTGGGCCACTTTACCGGGCCGTATGGAAAAAAAATCTAAATGGTGGTTTATAGGACCATAAATAACGTATTAAGTGTACTAGATTCTACGTGAAACGTCAAACGCGTTTAAATGACCATTTAGGAAAAATTTATTATAAGCGAATAGAGCGTTCTATAAAAGTGGACCATAACCGGTCACTTTTCATACAGACTATAGAGCTGGTTCAGCAGGACTAACAACTTTTGTTATTCTTTGGTTTAAGAGAATTCGGCTTATGTCCTGTCTTTATATGAATATTTTAGAGACGTACCTTTTAGGAGTTGTAGGAGGCACCCTAGGTGTTGAAGTATGTTTGGGGTTAAGGATATTTTCATGATCTAAGTTTCATCTTAAACACGTGGATTTGGGACTAGTATTTTCTAGAATTTTTCTTATTTGCCATCATACATTTATTACAAAAATCATTTAAAATAAGAAAAAAGGCGCGGAAAGCAAAGCCGGAAATATGTGAAGCCTAGGCTAGCAACTACGCTACTAATAAAAATTGACTGCTCTCAATTTCTTACGGGTTTGCCAGATAAATATATTTCTCTAAGACGAAAAACCGGCCAAACCTTCACCTCCTCCGAACTCCAAAGGGGGAAAGCACACCACACCAATTTTATAGATTCGTAAACGCGCCTTCCCAATCGACCGCCATCACCTTACAGTCTACGGGGAGGGTGATGAAAAAACTGGTTTGGGGGGGGGGGGGGGATGAAATTTCTGCGGTAAAGGGCTTGCTCGTTGGTTGTCTGTACGATAATATCGGCGCCCAGTAAACGTTTCTAAAAAGAGTGTATAGAACGTTCTATTGGAGCCGCATGCAGCCGGTGGCCCTCGGCGATCACCAACCTACCAGGACCTGGCTAGTCGCGGCTTGTCCACCGCTATCAATTACACTCTAGCGGCAACGGCCATATCACGCTGAATACACCGGTTCTCGTCTGATCACCGAAGTTAAGCAGCGTCGAGCGCGGTCAGTACTTGGGAGGGAGACCACCTGGGAACACCGCGTGCCGTTGGCTACTCATTTATTTTCGCGGGATGGGATTTGCGTCTTTTAACAGGAAAATACCTTCATCCTATCATTTTGACGCTGCTTTTTTATGCAATTAAAAGTTCGCCCAGACGATAATATTATTTCGGTCAACTCTTGGCCTTTTTTTAACAACTGGCAGCATCTTTCCGTGAATAAAATACATGTTAGTATCAAAATTGAACAAAATAAAATGGCGAGAAAATTGGTTTTCATTTTATTCTACTTAAGGCTTGTACTTAAAATAGTACTAACTTACTTACTTACTTACTTACTTACTTACTTACTTACTTACTAACTAACTAACTAACTAACTAACTAACTAACTAACTAACTAACTAACTAATTAACTAACTAACTAACTAACTAACTAATTAACTAACTAACTAACTAACTAACTAACTAACTAACTAACGTTTATCTCTAAACAAAAACATTTCCGCGGTAAAATCCACTCTGAAATGGCCTTTTCTGGTTTTGGAATGAAGTCCAAAGTTAAAATTTTATTAACAAATTCTAATTGTGAAATATATTTTTTGTTCTAAATTTTAATCTTAAATGTAATTTAAATAGTTGAATCTAAAAAAGGACTTTTGGAAAATGTTTTATAGAAGGTTTTATCATGGGACAGCCGCATGGATTAGGGGAGTAACCCAAAAATACAAAATATCAAAACAAACCACGAAATTAAATAATAAAACGGAGACAGAGATATATTTTTTAAACAAAATAATATAGCTAACTTTTATCTATTAATTGTTTTAGGTGATGTAGTTTATGTAAAATATAAAAATGAACCTTGGCACAATATAAATTTAATGTCATGTTTTATTGATACTTAGAAAAAGTAACAAACATTTCAAAAGTCAGATCTTTGAGATCATTATTAAAAAAATATAACATTTTAAATCCGAACTCCTCTATAAATATTAAAATTATAAATTCCTAATCTACTTTAACAAAAGATATATCATATTAAGTTTAATACTATTAATGTTAGGAATAATCATGACTTTGAGATAAATAGAACAAAAATGTTTAATTCCAAATATAGTTAATTATAGAGCAATATATAATAAATGATTTTGTACTTACCAAAAATAAGCCTTGCCACTTTATATCTTGGTAATGTAGCTGCCGCGGGCGGCGGGCCCCCGGCGGCGACTCACTGTCCACGGAAGACGGGAAGAGAGAAAAAATGGAGAGGGGCTTATTTCGTGTTTTCTCTTTACGCGGAACATCTTGGCTGGAACCCAATGACCTAAAAATGAGGGGCGCGCTGTCTCTACCCACCATACCGAAACCCGCGAATTTACGTTATGAAAACCGGTTCCTTCAGCCAACCACTTAGAACATGCACGATTTACGAACCTTGGGTTACGAATAAAACCACAGGAATAACACAGAACAACCTCTTTTCGCGCCTTTATTTTACCCCTCTTACTTGCCTCCCGCTCGTCGGCCATTGCCTCTGCCCTAAACGGGGAGTCTAGCATCCACTCCTTGGGTATCCATAATGGAGGAGAGGACTGAAAGGGGGAAAACCAAGCATGGACGCGCCCAGGAAAATACCAAGGAGGATAGGAAGGGAGGCGAAGTAGGAGGGATGAACGCGGCAGCATCCTTGTAAGAAGCTTAGCGGCGGGAAAATTTCGGAAAAATGGCGGCTAGACGTAGCGTAGCTGCCGCAATCTTGCCGCCATTCATCCCTCCTACTTCGCCTCCCTTCCTATCCTCCGTGAAAATACCGCGAAAAAGAGTGTATAACTAGGTAAAAGAAAATTCAAAAACTGGAATCTTTCCGATTCTTCATTATTAACTATTCGACAATAAGGATTTTACCACTTATGACGTCAGAGGGGCAATATATTATAATAAAGAAATATATATAAAGACAGCCAAATAACATTTCCCGGAAATACTGTGTTGCGCAGTGCGCCATTATAAGAGCGTTTGATTTTTGATTTCAAGAGAGAAGTGGGCCGATCCCGGATTTACTGCAATACCAGGCCGACCCGTGGCGGAGGTGGAGCAAGCTCCGACCACTCCGCCGCCGTCCAAAAATAAGTTTAATATCTTGGGCCCCGATGGGACCCGTATCAGATATTAAGCTGATAAGAACAGATACTACACTTTGATCTTAGCCAAAAGGCCGAGAAGCGATAACCCGCTAGGAGCCGTCACTGTTTAACAAAGTAAAAAGAGAGAATTCGAGCATTTCAAATATTTCATAATTACGTCACCGAATGTTGGTCCTGGTGGGAGATGACAACGTTTGTAGCCATCGCGCGAACAAAGGAGAAGACGATATCTTGAATCCGTGAAATAGAGGTACACCGCCAGGCCCGGACTGGCACTTTTGGGGTCATCGGCTAGAGACAGTAGAGTGGGCCACTTTACCGGGCCGTATGGAAAAAAAATCTAAATGGTGGTTTATAGGACCATAAATAACGTATTAAGTGTACTAGATTCTACGTGAAACGTCAAACGCGTTTAAATGACCATTTAGGAAAAATTTATTATAAGCGAATAGAGCGTTCTATAAAAGTGGACCATAACCGGTCACTTTTCATACAGACTATAGAGCTGGTTCAGCAGGACTAACAACTTTTGTTATTCTTTGGTTTAAGAGAATTCGGCTTATGTCCTGTCTTTATATGAATATTTTAGAGACGTACCTTTTAGGAGTTGTAGGAGGCACCCTAGGTGTTGAAGTATGTTTGGGGTTAAGGATATTTTCATGATCTAAGTTTCATCTTAAACACGTGGATTTGGGACTAGTATTTTCTAGAATTTTTCTTATTTGCCATCATACATTTATTACAAAAATCATTTAAAATAAGAAAAAAGGCGCGGAAAGCAAAGCCGGAAATATGTGAAGCCTAGGCTAGCAACTACGCTACTAATAAAAATTGACTGCTCTCAATTTCTTACGGGTTTGCCAGATAAATATATTTCTCTAAGACGAAAAACCGGCCAAACCTTCACCTCCTCCGAACTCCAAAGGGGGAAAGCACACCACACCAATTTTATAGATTCGTAAACGCGCCTTCCCAATCGACCGCCATCACCTTACAGTCTACGGGGAGGGTGATGAAAAAACTGGTTTGGGGGGGGGGGGGGGGATGAAATTTCTGCGGTAAAGGGCTTGCTCGTTGGTTGTCTGTACGATAATATCGGCGCCCAGTAAACGTTTCTAAAAAGAGTGTATAGAACGTTCTATTGGAGCCGCATGCAGCCGGTGGCCCTCGGCGATCACCAACCTACCAGGACCTGGCTAGTCGCGGCTTGTCCACCGCTATCAATTACACTCTAGCGGCAACGGCCATATCACGCTGAATACACCGGTTCTCGTCTGATCACCGAAGTTAAGCAGCGTCGAGCGCGGTCAGTACTTGGGAGGGAGACCACCTGGGAACACCGCGTGCCGTTGGCTACTCATTTATTTTCGCGGGATGGGATTTGCGTCTTTTAACAGGAAAATACCTTCATCCTATCATTTTGACGCTGCTTTTTTATGCAATTAAAAGTTCGCCCAGACGATAATATTATTTCGGTCAACTCTTGGCCTTTTTTTAACAACTGGCAGCATCTTTCCGTGAATAAAATACATGTTAGTATCAAAATTGAACAAAATAAAATGGCGAGAAAATTGGTTTTCATTTTATTCTACTTAAGGCTTGTACTTAAAATAGTACTAACTTACTTACTTACTTACTTACTTACTTACTTACTTACTTACTAACTAACTAACTAACTAACTAACTAACTAACTAACTAACTAACTAACTAATTAACTAACTAACTAACTAACTAACTAATTAACTAACTAACTAACTAACTAACTAACTAACTAACTAACGTTTATCTCTAAACAAAAACATTTCCGCGGTAAAATCCACTCTGAAATGGCCTTTTCTGGTTTTGGAATGAAGTCCAAAGTTAAAATTTTATTAACAAATTCTAATTGTGAAATATATTTTTTGTTCTAAATTTTAATCTTAAATGTAATTTAAATAGTTGAATCTAAAAAAGGACTTTTGGAAAATGTTTTATAGAAGGTTTTATCATGGGACAGCCGCATGGATTAGGGGAGTAACCCAAAAATACAAAATATCAAAACAAACCACGAAATTAAATAATAAAACGGAGACAGAGATATATTTTTTAAACAAAATAATATAGCTAACTTTTATCTATTAATTGTTTTAGGTGATGTAGTTTATGTAAAATATAAAAATGAACCTTGGCACAATATAAATTTAATGTCATGTTTTATTGATACTTAGAAAAAGTAACAAACATTTCAAAAGTCAGATCTTTGAGATCATTATTAAAAAAATATAACATTTTAAATCCGAACTCCTCTATAAATATTAAAATTATAAATTCCTAATCTACTTTAACAAAAGATATATCATATTAAGTTTAATACTATTAATGTTAGGAATAATCATGACTTTGAGATAAATAGAACAAAAATGTTTAATTCCAAATATAGTTAATTATAGAGCAATATATAATAAATGATTTTGTACTTACCAAAAATAAGCCTTGCCACTTTATATCTTGGTAATGTAGCTGCCGCGGGCGGCGGGCCCCCGGCGGCGACTCACTGTCCACGGAAGACGGGAAGAGAGAAAAAATGGAGAGGGGCTTATTTCGTGTTTTCTCTTTACGCGGAACATCTTGGCTGGAACCCAATGACCTAAAAATGAGGGGCGCGCTGTCTCTACCCACCATACCGAAACCCGCGAATTTACGTTATGAAAACCGGTTCCTTCAGCCAACCACTTAGAACATGCACGATTTACGAACCTTGGGTTACGAATAAAACCACAGGAATAACACAGAACAACCTCTTTTCGCGCCTTTATTTTACCCCTCTTACTTGCCTCCCGCTCGTCGGCCATTGCCTCTGCCCTAAACGGGGAGTCTAGCATCCACTCCTTGGGTATCCATAATGGAGGAGAGGACTGAAAGGGGGAAAACCAAGCATGGACGCGCCCAGGAAAATACCAAGGAGGATAGGAAGGGAGGCGAAGTAGGAGGGATGAACGCGGCAGCATCCTTGTAAGAAGCTTAGCGGCGGGAAAATTTCGGAAAAATGGCGGCTAGACGTAGCGTAGCTGCCGCAATCTTGCCGCCATTCATCCCTCCTACTTCGCCTCCCTTCCTATCCTCCGTGAAAATACCGCGAAAAAGAGTGTATAACTAGGTAAAAGAAAATTCAAAAACTGGAATCTTTCCGATTCTTCATTATTAACTATTCGACAATAAGGATTTTACCACTTATGACGTCAGAGGGGCAATATATTATAATAAAGAAATATATATAAAGACAGCCAAATAACATTTCCCGGAAATACTGTGTTGCGCAGTGCGCCATTATAAGAGCGTTTGATTTTTGATTTCAAGAGAGAAGTGGGCCGATCCCGGATTTACTGCAATACCAGGCCGACCCGTGGCGGAGGTGGAGCAAGCTCCGACCACTCCGCCGCCGTCCAAAAATAAGTTTAATATCTTGGGCCCCGATGGGACCCGTATCAGATATTAAGCTGATAAGAACAGATACTACACTTTGATCTTAGCCAAAAGGCCGAGAAGCGATAACCCGCTAGGAGCCGTCACTGTTTAACAAAGTAAAAAGAGAGAATTCGAGCATTTCAAATATTTCATAATTACGTCACCGAATGTTGGTCCTGGTGGGAGATGACAACGTTTGTAGCCATCGCGCGAACAAAGGAGAAGACGATATCTTGAATCCGTGAAATAGAGGTACACCGCCAGGCCCGGACTGGCACTTTTGGGGTCATCGGCTAGAGACAGTAGAGTGGGCCACTTTACCGGGCCGTATGGAAAAAAAATCTAAATGGTGGTTTATAGGACCATAAATAACGTATTAAGTGTACTAGATTCTACGTGAAACGTCAAACGCGTTTAAATGACCATTTAGGAAAAATTTATTATAAGCGAATAGAGCGTTCTATAAAAGTGGACCATAACCGGTCACTTTTCATACAGACTATAGAGCTGGTTCAGCAGGACTAACAACTTTTGTTATTCTTTGGTTTAAGAGAATTCGGCTTATGTCCTGTCTTTATATGAATATTTTAGAGACGTACCTTTTAGGAGTTGTAGGAGGCACCCTAGGTGTTGAAGTATGTTTGGGGTTAAGGATATTTTCATGATCTAAGTTTCATCTTAAACACGTGGATTTGGGACTAGTATTTTCTAGAATTTTTCTTATTTGCCATCATACATTTATTACAAAAATCATTTAAAATAAGAAAAAAGGCGCGGAAAGCAAAGCCGGAAATATGTGAAGCCTAGGCTAGCAACTACGCTACTAATAAAAATTGACTGCTCTCAATTTCTTACGGGTTTGCCAGATAAATATATTTCTCTAAGACGAAAAACCGGCCAAACCTTCACCTCCTCCGAACTCCAAAGGGGGAAAGCACACCACACCAATTTTATAGATTCGTAAACGCGCCTTCCCAATCGACCGCCATCACCTTACAGTCTACGGGGAGGGTGATGAAAAAACTGGTTTGGGGGGGGGGGGGGGATGAAATTTCTGCGGTAAAGGGCTTGCTCGTTGGTTGTCTGTACGATAATATCGGCGCCCAGTAAACGTTTCTAAAAAGAGTGTATAGAACGTTCTATTGGAGCCGCATGCAGCCGGTGGCCCTCGGCGATCACCAACCTACCAGGACCTGGCTAGTCGCGGCTTGTCCACCGCTATCAATTACACTCTAGCGGCAACGGCCATATCACGCTGAATACACCGGTTCTCGTCTGATCACCGAAGTTAAGCAGCGTCGAGCGCGGTCAGTACTTGGGAGGGAGACCACCTGGGAACACCGCGTGCCGTTGGCTACTCATTTATTTTCGCGGGATGGGATTTGCGTCTTTTAACAGGAAAATACCTTCATCCTATCATTTTGACGCTGCTTTTTTATGCAATTAAAAGTTCGCCCAGACGATAATATTATTTCGGTCAACTCTTGGCCTTTTTTTAACAACTGGCAGCATCTTTCCGTGAATAAAATACATGTTAGTATCAAAATTGAACAAAATAAAATGGCGAGAAAATTGGTTTTCATTTTATTCTACTTAAGGCTTGTACTTAAAATAGTACTAACTTACTTACTTACTTACTTACTTACTTACTTACTTACTTACTAACTAACTAACTAACTAACTAACTAACTAACTAACTAACTAACTAACTAATTAACTAACTAACTAACTAACTAACTAATTAACTAACTAACTAACTAACTAACTAACTAACTAACTAACGTTTATCTCTAAACAAAAACATTTCCGCGGTAAAATCCACTCTGAAATGGCCTTTTCTGGTTTTGGAATGAAGTCCAAAGTTAAAATTTTATTAACAAATTCTAATTGTGAAATATATTTTTTGTTCTAAATTTTAATCTTAAATGTAATTTAAATAGTTGAATCTAAAAAAGGACTTTTGGAAAATGTTTTATAGAAGGTTTTATCATGGGACAGCCGCATGGATTAGGGGAGTAACCCAAAAATACAAAATATCAAAACAAACCACGAAATTAAATAATAAAACGGAGACAGAGATATATTTTTTAAACAAAATAATATAGCTAACTTTTATCTATTAATTGTTTTAGGTGATGTAGTTTATGTAAAATATAAAAATGAACCTTGGCACAATATAAATTTAATGTCATGTTTTATTGATACTTAGAAAAAGTAACAAACATTTCAAAAGTCAGATCTTTGAGATCATTATTAAAAAAATATAACATTTTAAATCCGAACTCCTCTATAAATATTAAAATTATAAATTCCTAATCTACTTTAACAAAAGATATATCATATTAAGTTTAATACTATTAATGTTAGGAATAATCATGACTTTGAGATAAATAGAACAAAAATGTTTAATTCCAAATATAGTTAATTATAGAGCAATATATAATAAATGATTTTGTACTTACCAAAAATAAGCCTTGCCACTTTATATCTTGGTAATGTAGCTGCCGCGGGCGGCGGGCCCCCGGCGGCGACTCACTGTCCACGGAAGACGGGAAGAGAGAAAAAATGGAGAGGGGCTTATTTCGTGTTTTCTCTTTACGCGGAACATCTTGGCTGGAACCCAATGACCTAAAAATGAGGGGCGCGCTGTCTCTACCCACCATACCGAAACCCGCGAATTTACGTTATGAAAACCGGTTCCTTCAGCCAACCACTTAGAACATGCACGATTTACGAACCTTGGGTTACGAATAAAACCACAGGAATAACACAGAACAACCTCTTTTCGCGCCTTTATTTTACCCCTCTTACTTGCCTCCCGCTCGTCGGCCATTGCCTCTGCCCTAAACGGGGAGTCTAGCATCCACTCCTTGGGTATCCATAATGGAGGAGAGGACTGAAAGGGGGAAAACCAAGCATGGACGCGCCCAGGAAAATACCAAGGAGGATAGGAAGGGAGGCGAAGTAGGAGGGATGAACGCGGCAGCATCCTTGTAAGAAGCTTAGCGGCGGGAAAATTTCGGAAAAATGGCGGCTAGACGTAGCGTAGCTGCCGCAATCTTGCCGCCATTCATCCCTCCTACTTCGCCTCCCTTCCTATCCTCCGTGAAAATACCGCGAAAAAGAGTGTATAACTAGGTAAAAGAAAATTCAAAAACTGGAATCTTTCCGATTCTTCATTATTAACTATTCGACAATAAGGATTTTACCACTTATGACGTCAGAGGGGCAATATATTATAATAAAGAAATATATATAAAGACAGCCAAATAACATTTCCCGGAAATACTGTGTTGCGCAGTGCGCCATTATAAGAGCGTTTGATTTTTGATTTCAAGAGAGAAGTGGGCCGATCCCGGATTTACTGCAATACCAGGCCGACCCGTGGCGGAGGTGGAGCAAGCTCCGACCACTCCGCCGCCGTCCAAAAATAAGTTTAATATCTTGGGCCCCGATGGGACCCGTATCAGATATTAAGCTGATAAGAACAGATACTACACTTTGATCTTAGCCAAAAGGCCGAGAAGCGATAACCCGCTAGGAGCCGTCACTGTTTAACAAAGTAAAAAGAGAGAATTCGAGCATTTCAAATATTTCATAATTACGTCACCGAATGTTGGTCCTGGTGGGAGATGACAACGTTTGTAGCCATCGCGCGAACAAAGGAGAAGACGATATCTTGAATCCGTGAAATAGAGGTACACCGCCAGGCCCGGACTGGCACTTTTGGGGTCATCGGCTAGAGACAGTAGAGTGGGCCACTTTACCGGGCCGTATGGAAAAAAAATCTAAATGGTGGTTTATAGGACCATAAATAACGTATTAAGTGTACTAGATTCTACGTGAAACGTCAAACGCGTTTAAATGACCATTTAGGAAAAATTTATTATAAGCGAATAGAGCGTTCTATAAAAGTGGACCATAACCGGTCACTTTTCATACAGACTATAGAGCTGGTTCAGCAGGACTAACAACTTTTGTTATTCTTTGGTTTAAGAGAATTCGGCTTATGTCCTGTCTTTATATGAATATTTTAGAGACGTACCTTTTAGGAGTTGTAGGAGGCACCCTAGGTGTTGAAGTATGTTTGGGGTTAAGGATATTTTCATGATCTAAGTTTCATCTTAAACACGTGGATTTGGGACTAGTATTTTCTAGAATTTTTCTTATTTGCCATCATACATTTATTACAAAAATCATTTAAAATAAGAAAAAAGGCGCGGAAAGCAAAGCCGGAAATATGTGAAGCCTAGGCTAGCAACTACGCTACTAATAAAAATTGACTGCTCTCAATTTCTTACGGGTTTGCCAGATAAATATATTTCTCTAAGACGAAAAACCGGCCAAACCTTCACCTCCTCCGAACTCCAAAGGGGGAAAGCACACCACACCAATTTTATAGATTCGTAAACGCGCCTTCCCAATCGACCGCCATCACCTTACAGTCTACGGGGAGGGTGATGAAAAAACTGGTTTGGGGGGGGGGGGGGGGATGAAATTTCTGCGGTAAAGGGCTTGCTCGTTGGTTGTCTGTACGATAATATCGGCGCCCAGTAAACGTTTCTAAAAAGAGTGTATAGAACGTTCTATTGGAGCCGCATGCAGCCGGTGGCCCTCGGCGATCACCAACCTACCAGGACCTGGCTAGTCGCGGCTTGTCCACCGCTATCAATTACACTCTAGCGGCAACGGCCATATCACGCTGAATACACCGGTTCTCGTCTGATCACCGAAGTTAAGCAGCGTCGAGCGCGGTCAGTACTTGGGAGGGAGACCACCTGGGAACACCGCGTGCCGTTGGCTACTCATTTATTTTCGCGGGATGGGATTTGCGTCTTTTAACAGGAAAATACCTTCATCCTATCATTTTGACGCTGCTTTTTTATGCAATTAAAAGTTCGCCCAGACGATAATATTATTTCGGTCAACTCTTGGCCTTTTTTTAACAACTGGCAGCATCTTTCCGTGAATAAAATACATGTTAGTATCAAAATTGAACAAAATAAAATGGCGAGAAAATTGGTTTTCATTTTATTCTACTTAAGGCTTGTACTTAAAATAGTACTAACTTACTTACTTACTTACTTACTTACTTACTTACTTACTTACTAACTAACTAACTAACTAACTAACTAACTAACTAACTAACTAACTAACTAATTAACTAACTAACTAACTAACTAACTAATTAACTAACTAACTAACTAACTAACTAACTAACTAACTAACGTTTATCTCTAAACAAAAACATTTCCGCGGTAAAATCCACTCTGAAATGGCCTTTTCTGGTTTTGGAATGAAGTCCAAAGTTAAAATTTTATTAACAAATTCTAATTGTGAAATATATTTTTTGTTCTAAATTTTAATCTTAAATGTAATTTAAATAGTTGAATCTAAAAAAGGACTTTTGGAAAATGTTTTATAGAAGGTTTTATCATGGGACAGCCGCATGGATTAGGGGAGTAACCCAAAAATACAAAATATCAAAACAAACCACGAAATTAAATAATAAAACGGAGACAGAGATATATTTTTTAAACAAAATAATATAGCTAACTTTTATCTATTAATTGTTTTAGGTGATGTAGTTTATGTAAAATATAAAAATGAACCTTGGCACAATATAAATTTAATGTCATGTTTTATTGATACTTAGAAAAAGTAACAAACATTTCAAAAGTCAGATCTTTGAGATCATTATTAAAAAAATATAACATTTTAAATCCGAACTCCTCTATAAATATTAAAATTATAAATTCCTAATCTACTTTAACAAAAGATATATCATATTAAGTTTAATACTATTAATGTTAGGAATAATCATGACTTTGAGATAAATAGAACAAAAATGTTTAATTCCAAATATAGTTAATTATAGAGCAATATATAATAAATGATTTTGTACTTACCAAAAATAAGCCTTGCCACTTTATATCTTGGTAATGTAGCTGCCGCGGGCGGCGGGCCCCCGGCGGCGACTCACTGTCCACGGAAGACGGGAAGAGAGAAAAAATGGAGAGGGGCTTATTTCGTGTTTTCTCTTTACGCGGAACATCTTGGCTGGAACCCAATGACCTAAAAATGAGGGGCGCGCTGTCTCTACCCACCATACCGAAACCCGCGAATTTACGTTATGAAAACCGGTTCCTTCAGCCAACCACTTAGAACATGCACGATTTACGAACCTTGGGTTACGAATAAAACCACAGGAATAACACAGAACAACCTCTTTTCGCGCCTTTATTTTACCCCTCTTACTTGCCTCCCGCTCGTCGGCCATTGCCTCTGCCCTAAACGGGGAGTCTAGCATCCACTCCTTGGGTATCCATAATGGAGGAGAGGACTGAAAGGGGGAAAACCAAGCATGGACGCGCCCAGGAAAATACCAAGGAGGATAGGAAGGGAGGCGAAGTAGGAGGGATGAACGCGGCAGCATCCTTGTAAGAAGCTTAGCGGCGGGAAAATTTCGGAAAAATGGCGGCTAGACGTAGCGTAGCTGCCGCAATCTTGCCGCCATTCATCCCTCCTACTTCGCCTCCCTTCCTATCCTCCGTGAAAATACCGCGAAAAAGAGTGTATAACTAGGTAAAAGAAAATTCAAAAACTGGAATCTTTCCGATTCTTCATTATTAACTATTCGACAATAAGGATTTTACCACTTATGACGTCAGAGGGGCAATATATTATAATAAAGAAATATATATAAAGACAGCCAAATAACATTTCCCGGAAATACTGTGTTGCGCAGTGCGCCATTATAAGAGCGTTTGATTTTTGATTTCAAGAGAGAAGTGGGCCGATCCCGGATTTACTGCAATACCAGGCCGACCCGTGGCGGAGGTGGAGCAAGCTCCGACCACTCCGCCGCCGTCCAAAAATAAGTTTAATATCTTGGGCCCCGATGGGACCCGTATCAGATATTAAGCTGATAAGAACAGATACTACACTTTGATCTTAGCCAAAAGGCCGAGAAGCGATAACCCGCTAGGAGCCGTCACTGTTTAACAAAGTAAAAAGAGAGAATTCGAGCATTTCAAATATTTCATAATTACGTCACCGAATGTTGGTCCTGGTGGGAGATGACAACGTTTGTAGCCATCGCGCGAACAAAGGAGAAGACGATATCTTGAATCCGTGAAATAGAGGTACACCGCCAGGCCCGGACTGGCACTTTTGGGGTCATCGGCTAGAGACAGTAGAGTGGGCCACTTTACCGGGCCGTATGGAAAAAAAATCTAAATGGTGGTTTATAGGACCATAAATAACGTATTAAGTGTACTAGATTCTACGTGAAACGTCAAACGCGTTTAAATGACCATTTAGGAAAAATTTATTATAAGCGAATAGAGCGTTCTATAAAAGTGGACCATAACCGGTCACTTTTCATACAGACTATAGAGCTGGTTCAGCAGGACTAACAACTTTTGTTATTCTTTGGTTTAAGAGAATTCGGCTTATGTCCTGTCTTTATATGAATATTTTAGAGACGTACCTTTTAGGAGTTGTAGGAGGCACCCTAGGTGTTGAAGTATGTTTGGGGTTAAGGATATTTTCATGATCTAAGTTTCATCTTAAACACGTGGATTTGGGACTAGTATTTTCTAGAATTTTTCTTATTTGCCATCATACATTTATTACAAAAATCATTTAAAATAAGAAAAAAGGCGCGGAAAGCAAAGCCGGAAATATGTGAAGCCTAGGCTAGCAACTACGCTACTAATAAAAATTGACTGCTCTCAATTTCTTACGGGTTTGCCAGATAAATATATTTCTCTAAGACGAAAAACCGGCCAAACCTTCACCTCCTCCGAACTCCAAAGGGGGAAAGCACACCACACCAATTTTATAGATTCGTAAACGCGCCTTCCCAATCGACCGCCATCACCTTACAGTCTACGGGGAGGGTGATGAAAAAACTGGTTTGGGGGGGGGGGGGGGATGAAATTTCTGCGGTAAAGGGCTTGCTCGTTGGTTGTCTGTACGATAATATCGGCGCCCAGTAAACGTTTCTAAAAAGAGTGTATAGAACGTTCTATTGGAGCCGCATGCAGCCGGTGGCCCTCGGCGATCACCAACCTACCAGGACCTGGCTAGTCGCGGCTTGTCCACCGCTATCAATTACACTCTAGCGGCAACGGCCATATCACGCTGAATACACCGGTTCTCGTCTGATCACCGAAGTTAAGCAGCGTCGAGCGCGGTCAGTACTTGGGAGGGAGACCACCTGGGAACACCGCGTGCCGTTGGCTACTCATTTATTTTCGCGGGATGGGATTTGCGTCTTTTAACAGGAAAATACCTTCATCCTATCATTTTGACGCTGCTTTTTTATGCAATTAAAAGTTCGCCCAGACGATAATATTATTTCGGTCAACTCTTGGCCTTTTTTTAACAACTGGCAGCATCTTTCCGTGAATAAAATACATGTTAGTATCAAAATTGAACAAAATAAAATGGCGAGAAAATTGGTTTTCATTTTATTCTACTTAAGGCTTGTACTTAAAATAGTACTAACTTACTTACTTACTTACTTACTTACTTACTTACTTACTTACTAACTAACTAACTAACTAACTAACTAACTAACTAACTAACTAACTAACTAATTAACTAACTAACTAACTAACTAACTAATTAACTAACTAACTAACTAACTAACTAACTAACTAACTAACGTTTATCTCTAAACAAAAACATTTCCGCGGTAAAATCCACTCTGAAATGGCCTTTTCTGGTTTTGGAATGAAGTCCAAAGTTAAAATTTTATTAACAAATTCTAATTGTGAAATATATTTTTTGTTCTAAATTTTAATCTTAAATGTAATTTAAATAGTTGAATCTAAAAAAGGACTTTTGGAAAATGTTTTATAGAAGGTTTTATCATGGGACAGCCGCATGGATTAGGGGAGTAACCCAAAAATACAAAATATCAAAACAAACCACGAAATTAAATAATAAAACGGAGACAGAGATATATTTTTTAAACAAAATAATATAGCTAACTTTTATCTATTAATTGTTTTAGGTGATGTAGTTTATGTAAAATATAAAAATGAACCTTGGCACAATATAAATTTAATGTCATGTTTTATTGATACTTAGAAAAAGTAACAAACATTTCAAAAGTCAGATCTTTGAGATCATTATTAAAAAAATATAACATTTTAAATCCGAACTCCTCTATAAATATTAAAATTATAAATTCCTAATCTACTTTAACAAAAGATATATCATATTAAGTTTAATACTATTAATGTTAGGAATAATCATGACTTTGAGATAAATAGAACAAAAATGTTTAATTCCAAATATAGTTAATTATAGAGCAATATATAATAAATGATTTTGTACTTACCAAAAATAAGCCTTGCCACTTTATATCTTGGTAATGTAGCTGCCGCGGGCGGCGGGCCCCCGGCGGCGACTCACTGTCCACGGAAGACGGGAAGAGAGAAAAAATGGAGAGGGGCTTATTTCGTGTTTTCTCTTTACGCGGAACATCTTGGCTGGAACCCAATGACCTAAAAATGAGGGGCGCGCTGTCTCTACCCACCATACCGAAACCCGCGAATTTACGTTATGAAAACCGGTTCCTTCAGCCAACCACTTAGAACATGCACGATTTACGAACCTTGGGTTACGAATAAAACCACAGGAATAACACAGAACAACCTCTTTTCGCGCCTTTATTTTACCCCTCTTACTTGCCTCCCGCTCGTCGGCCATTGCCTCTGCCCTAAACGGGGAGTCTAGCATCCACTCCTTGGGTATCCATAATGGAGGAGAGGACTGAAAGGGGGAAAACCAAGCATGGACGCGCCCAGGAAAATACCAAGGAGGATAGGAAGGGAGGCGAAGTAGGAGGGATGAACGCGGCAGCATCCTTGTAAGAAGCTTAGCGGCGGGAAAATTTCGGAAAAATGGCGGCTAGACGTAGCGTAGCTGCCGCAATCTTGCCGCCATTCATCCCTCCTACTTCGCCTCCCTTCCTATCCTCCGTGAAAATACCGCGAAAAAGAGTGTATAACTAGGTAAAAGAAAATTCAAAAACTGGAATCTTTCCGATTCTTCATTATTAACTATTCGACAATAAGGATTTTACCACTTATGACGTCAGAGGGGCAATATATTATAATAAAGAAATATATATAAAGACAGCCAAATAACATTTCCCGGAAATACTGTGTTGCGCAGTGCGCCATTATAAGAGCGTTTGATTTTTGATTTCAAGAGAGAAGTGGGCCGATCCCGGATTTACTGCAATACCAGGCCGACCCGTGGCGGAGGTGGAGCAAGCTCCGACCACTCCGCCGCCGTCCAAAAATAAGTTTAATATCTTGGGCCCCGATGGGACCCGTATCAGATATTAAGCTGATAAGAACAGATACTACACTTTGATCTTAGCCAAAAGGCCGAGAAGCGATAACCCGCTAGGAGCCGTCACTGTTTAACAAAGTAAAAAGAGAGAATTCGAGCATTTCAAATATTTCATAATTACGTCACCGAATGTTGGTCCTGGTGGGAGATGACAACGTTTGTAGCCATCGCGCGAACAAAGGAGAAGACGATATCTTGAATCCGTGAAATAGAGGTACACCGCCAGGCCCGGACTGGCACTTTTGGGGTCATCGGCTAGAGACAGTAGAGTGGGCCACTTTACCGGGCCGTATGGAAAAAAAATCTAAATGGTGGTTTATAGGACCATAAATAACGTATTAAGTGTACTAGATTCTACGTGAAACGTCAAACGCGTTTAAATGACCATTTAGGAAAAATTTATTATAAGCGAATAGAGCGTTCTATAAAAGTGGACCATAACCGGTCACTTTTCATACAGACTATAGAGCTGGTTCAGCAGGACTAACAACTTTTGTTATTCTTTGGTTTAAGAGAATTCGGCTTATGTCCTGTCTTTATATGAATATTTTAGAGACGTACCTTTTAGGAGTTGTAGGAGGCACCCTAGGTGTTGAAGTATGTTTGGGGTTAAGGATATTTTCATGATCTAAGTTTCATCTTAAACACGTGGATTTGGGACTAGTATTTTCTAGAATTTTTCTTATTTGCCATCATACATTTATTACAAAAATCATTTAAAATAAGAAAAAAGGCGCGGAAAGCAAAGCCGGAAATATGTGAAGCCTAGGCTAGCAACTACGCTACTAATAAAAATTGACTGCTCTCAATTTCTTACGGGTTTGCCAGATAAATATATTTCTCTAAGACGAAAAACCGGCCAAACCTTCACCTCCTCCGAACTCCAAAGGGGGAAAGCACACCACACCAATTTTATAGATTCGTAAACGCGCCTTCCCAATCGACCGCCATCACCTTACAGTCTACGGGGAGGGTGATGAAAAAACTGGTTTGGGGGGGGGGGGGGGGATGAAATTTCTGCGGTAAAGGGCTTGCTCGTTGGTTGTCTGTACGATAATATCGGCGCCCAGTAAACGTTTCTAAAAAGAGTGTATAGAACGTTCTATTGGAGCCGCATGCAGCCGGTGGCCCTCGGCGATCACCAACCTACCAGGACCTGGCTAGTCGCGGCTTGTCCACCGCTATCAATTACACTCTAGCGGCAACGGCCATATCACGCTGAATACACCGGTTCTCGTCTGATCACCGAAGTTAAGCAGCGTCGAGCGCGGTCAGTACTTGGGAGGGAGACCACCTGGGAACACCGCGTGCCGTTGGCTACTCATTTATTTTCGCGGGATGGGATTTGCGTCTTTTAACAGGAAAATACCTTCATCCTATCATTTTGACGCTGCTTTTTTATGCAATTAAAAGTTCGCCCAGACGATAATATTATTTCGGTCAACTCTTGGCCTTTTTTTAACAACTGGCAGCATCTTTCCGTGAATAAAATACATGTTAGTATCAAAATTGAACAAAATAAAATGGCGAGAAAATTGGTTTTCATTTTATTCTACTTAAGGCTTGTACTTAAAATAGTACTAACTTACTTACTTACTTACTTACTTACTTACTTACTTACTTACTAACTAACTAACTAACTAACTAACTAACTAACTAACTAACTAACTAACTAACTAACTAACTAACTAACTAACTAACTAATTAACTAACTAACTAACTAACTAACTAACTAACTAACTAACGTTTATCTCTAAACAAAAACATTTCCGCGGTAAAATCCACTCTGAAATGGCCTTTTCTGGTTTTGGAATGAAGTCCAAAGTTAAAATTTTATTAACAAATTCTAATTGTGAAATATATTTTTTGTTCTAAATTTTAATCTTAAATGTAATTTAAATAGTTGAATCTAAAAAAGGACTTTTGGAAAATGTTTTATAGAAGGTTTTATCATGGGACAGCCGCATGGATTAGGGGAGTAACCCAAAAATACAAAATATCAAAACAAACCACGAAATTAAATAATAAAACGGAGACAGAGATATATTTTTTAAACAAAATAATATAGCTAACTTTTATCTATTAATTGTTTTAGGTGATGTAGTTTATGTAAAATATAAAAATGAACCTTGGCACAATATAAATTTAATGTCATGTTTTATTGATACTTAGAAAAAGTAACAAACATTTCAAAAGTCAGATCTTTGAGATCATTATTAAAAAAATATAACATTTTAAATCCGAACTCCTCTATAAATATTAAAATTATAAATTCCTAATCTACTTTAACAAAAGATATATCATATTAAGTTTAATACTATTAATGTTAGGAATAATCATGACTTTGAGATAAATAGAACAAAAATGTTTAATTCCAAATATAGTTAATTATAGAGCAATATATAATAAATGATTTTGTACTTACCAAAAATAAGCCTTGCCACTTTATATCTTGGTAATGTAGCTGCCGCGGGCGGCGGGCCCCCGGCGGCGACTCACTGTCCACGGAAGACGGGAAGAGAGAAAAAATGGAGAGGGGCTTATTTCGTGTTTTCTCTTTACGCGGAACATCTTGGCTGGAACCCAATGACCTAAAAATGAGGGGCGCGCTGTCTCTACCCACCATACCGAAACCCGCGAATTTACGTTATGAAAACCGGTTCCTTCAGCCAACCACTTAGAACATGCACGATTTACGAACCTTGGGTTACGAATAAAACCACAGGAATAACACAGAACAACCTCTTTTCGCGCCTTTATTTTACCCCTCTTACTTGCCTCCCGCTCGTCGGCCATTGCCTCTGCCCTAAACGGGGAGTCTAGCATCCACTCCTTGGGTATCCATAATGGAGGAGAGGACTGAAAGGGGGAAAACCAAGCATGGACGCGCCCAGGAAAATACCAAGGAGGATAGGAAGGGAGGCGAAGTAGGAGGGATGAACGCGGCAGCATCCTTGTAAGAAGCTTAGCGGCGGGAAAATTTCGGAAAAATGGCGGCTAGACGTAGCGTAGCTGCCGCAATCTTGCCGCCATTCATCCCTCCTACTTCGCCTCCCTTCCTATCCTCCGTGAAAATACCGCGAAAAAGAGTGTATAACTAGGTAAAAGAAAATTCAAAAACTGGAATCTTTCCGATTCTTCATTATTAACTATTCGACAATAAGGATTTTACCACTTATGACGTCAGAGGGGCAATATATTATAATAAAGAAATATATATAAAGACAGCCAAATAACATTTCCCGGAAATACTGTGTTGCGCAGTGCGCCATTATAAGAGCGTTTGATTTTTGATTTCAAGAGAGAAGTGGGCCGATCCCGGATTTACTGCAATACCAGGCCGACCCGTGGCGGAGGTGGAGCAAGCTCCGACCACTCCGCCGCCGTCCAAAAATAAGTTTAATATCTTGGGCCCCGATGGGACCCGTATCAGATATTAAGCTGATAAGAACAGATACTACACTTTGATCTTAGCCAAAAGGCCGAGAAGCGATAACCCGCTAGGAGCCGTCACTGTTTAACAAAGTAAAAAGAGAGAATTCGAGCATTTCAAATATTTCATAATTACGTCACCGAATGTTGGTCCTGGTGGGAGATGACAACGTTTGTAGCCATCGCGCGAACAAAGGAGAAGACGATATCTTGAATCCGTGAAATAGAGGTACACCGCCAGGCCCGGACTGGCACTTTTGGGGTCATCGGCTAGAGACAGTAGAGTGGGCCACTTTACCGGGCCGTATGGAAAAAAAATCTAAATGGTGGTTTATAGGACCATAAATAACGTATTAAGTGTACTAGATTCTACGTGAAACGTCAAACGCGTTTAAATGACCATTTAGGAAAAATTTATTATAAGCGAATAGAGCGTTCTATAAAAGTGGACCATAACCGGTCACTTTTCATACAGACTATAGAGCTGGTTCAGCAGGACTAACAACTTTTGTTATTCTTTGGTTTAAGAGAATTCGGCTTATGTCCTGTCTTTATATGAATATTTTAGAGACGTACCTTTTAGGAGTTGTAGGAGGCACCCTAGGTGTTGAAGTATGTTTGGGGTTAAGGATATTTTCATGATCTAAGTTTCATCTTAAACACGTGGATTTGGGACTAGTATTTTCTAGAATTTTTCTTATTTGCCATCATACATTTATTACAAAAATCATTTAAAATAAGAAAAAAGGCGCGGAAAGCAAAGCCGGAAATATGTGAAGCCTAGGCTAGCAACTACGCTACTAATAAAAATTGACTGCTCTCAATTTCTTACGGGTTTGCCAGATAAATATATTTCTCTAAGACGAAAAACCGGCCAAACCTTCACCTCCTCCGAACTCCAAAGGGGGAAAGCACACCACACCAATTTTATAGATTCGTAAACGCGCCTTCCCAATCGACCGCCATCACCTTACAGTCTACGGGGAGGGTGATGAAAAAACTGGTTTGGGGGGGGGGGGGGGATGAAATTTCTGCGGTAAAGGGCTTGCTCGTTGGTTGTCTGTACGATAATATCGGCGCCCAGTAAACGTTTCTAAAAAGAGTGTATAGAACGTTCTATTGGAGCCGCATGCAGCCGGTGGCCCTCGGCGATCACCAACCTACCAGGACCTGGCTAGTCGCGGCTTGTCCACCGCTATCAATTACACTCTAGCGGCAACGGCCATATCACGCTGAATACACCGGTTCTCGTCTGATCACCGAAGTTAAGCAGCGTCGAGCGCGGTCAGTACTTGGGAGGGAGACCACCTGGGAACACCGCGTGCCGTTGGCTACTCATTTATTTTCGCGGGATGGGATTTGCGTCTTTTAACAGGAAAATACCTTCATCCTATCATTTTGACGCTGCTTTTTTATGCAATTAAAAGTTCGCCCAGACGATAATATTATTTCGGTCAACTCTTGGCCTTTTTTTAACAACTGGCAGCATCTTTCCGTGAATAAAATACATGTTAGTATCAAAATTGAACAAAATAAAATGGCGAGAAAATTGGTTTTCATTTTATTCTACTTAAGGCTTGTACTTAAAATAGTACTAACTTACTTACTTACTTACTTACTTACTTACTTACTTACTTACTAACTAACTAACTAACTAACTAACTAACTAACTAACTAACTAACTAACTAATTAACTAACTAACTAACTAACTAACTAATTAACTAACTAACTAACTAACTAACTAACTAACTAACTAACGTTTATCTCTAAACAAAAACATTTCCGCGGTAAAATCCACTCTGAAATGGCCTTTTCTGGTTTTGGAATGAAGTCCAAAGTTAAAATTTTATTAACAAATTCTAATTGTGAAATATATTTTTTGTTCTAAATTTTAATCTTAAATGTAATTTAAATAGTTGAATCTAAAAAAGGACTTTTGGAAAATGTTTTATAGAAGGTTTTATCATGGGACAGCCGCATGGATTAGGGGAGTAACCCAAAAATACAAAATATCAAAACAAACCACGAAATTAAATAATAAAACGGAGACAGAGATATATTTTTTAAACAAAATAATATAGCTAACTTTTATCTATTAATTGTTTTAGGTGATGTAGTTTATGTAAAATATAAAAATGAACCTTGGCACAATATAAATTTAATGTCATGTTTTATTGATACTTAGAAAAAGTAACAAACATTTCAAAAGTCAGATCTTTGAGATCATTATTAAAAAAATATAACATTTTAAATCCGAACTCCTCTATAAATATTAAAATTATAAATTCCTAATCTACTTTAACAAAAGATATATCATATTAAGTTTAATACTATTAATGTTAGGAATAATCATGACTTTGAGATAAATAGAACAAAAATGTTTAATTCCAAATATAGTTAATTATAGAGCAATATATAATAAATGATTTTGTACTTACCAAAAATAAGCCTTGCCACTTTATATCTTGGTAATGTAGCTGCCGCGGGCGGCGGGCCCCCGGCGGCGACTCACTGTCCACGGAAGACGGGAAGAGAGAAAAAATGGAGAGGGGCTTATTTCGTGTTTTCTCTTTACGCGGAACATCTTGGCTGGAACCCAATGACCTAAAAATGAGGGGCGCGCTGTCTCTACCCACCATACCGAAACCCGCGAATTTACGTTATGAAAACCGGTTCCTTCAGCCAACCACTTAGAACATGCACGATTTACGAACCTTCGGGTTACGAATAAAACCACAGGAATAACACAGAACAACCTCTTTTCGCGCCTTTATTTTACCCCTCTTACTTGCCTCCCGCTCGTCGGCCATTGCCTCTGCCCTAAACGGGGAGTCTAGCATCCACTCCTTGGGTATCCATAATGGAGGAGAGGACTGAAAGGGGGAAAACCAAGCATGGACGCGCCCAGGAAAATACCAAGGAGGATAGGAAGGGAGGCGAAGTAGGAGGGATGAACGCGGCAGCATCCTTGTAAGAAGCTTAGCGGCGGGAAAATTTCGGAAAAATGGCGGCTAGACGTAGCGTAGCTGCCGCAATCTTGCCGCCATTCATCCCTCCTACTTCGCCTCCCTTCCTATCCTCCGTGAAAATACCGCGAAAAAGAGTGTATAACTAGGTAAAAGAAAATTCAAAAACTGGAATCTTTCCGATTCTTCATTATTAACTATTCGACAATAAGGATTTTACCACTTATGACGTCAGAGGGGCAATATATTATAATAAAGAAATATATATAAAGACAGCCAAATAACATTTCCCGGAAATACTGTGTTGCGCAGTGCGCCATTATAAGAGCGTTTGATTTTTGATTTCAAGAGAGAAGTGGGCCGATCCCGGATTTACTGCAATACCAGGCCGACCCGTGGCGGAGGTGGAGCAAGCTCCGACCACTCCGCCGCCGTCCAAAAATAAGTTTAATATCTTGGGCCCCGATGGGACCCGTATCAGATATTAAGCTGATAAGAACAGATACTACACTTTGATCTTAGCCAAAAGGCCGAGAAGCGATAACCCGCTAGGAGCCGTCACTGTTTAACAAAGTAAAAAGAGAGAATTCGAGCATTTCAAATATTTCATAATTACGTCACCGAATGTTGGTCCTGGTGGGAGATGACAACGTTTGTAGCCATCGCGCGAACAAAGGAGAAGACGATATCTTGAATCCGTGAAATAGAGGTACACCGCCAGGCCCGGACTGGCACTTTTGGGGTCATCGGCTAGAGACAGTAGAGTGGGCCACTTTACCGGGCCGTATGGAAAAAAAATCTAAATGGTGGTTTATAGGACCATAAATAACGTATTAAGTGTACTAGATTCTACGTGAAACGTCAAACGCGTTTAAATGACCATTTAGGAAAAATTTATTATAAGCGAATAGAGCGTTCTATAAAAGTGGACCATAACCGGTCACTTTTCATACAGACTATAGAGCTGGTTCAGCAGGACTAACAACTTTTGTTATTCTTTGGTTTAAGAGAATTCGGCTTATGTCCTGTCTTTATATGAATATTTTAGAGACGTACCTTTTAGGAGTTGTAGGAGGCACCCTAGGTGTTGAAGTATGTTTGGGGTTAAGGATATTTTCATCATCTAAGTTTCATCTTAAACACGTGGATTTGGGACTAGTATTTTCTAGAATTTTTCTTATTTGCCATCATACATTTATTACAAAAATCATTTAAAATAAGAAAAAAGGCGCGGAAAGCAAAGCCGGAAATATGTGAAGCCTAGGCTAGCAACTACGCTACTAATAAAAATTGACTGCTCTCAATTTCTTACGGGTTTGCCAGATAAATATATTTCTCTAAGACGAAAAACCGGCCAAACCTTCACCTCCTCCGAACTCCAAAGGGGGAAAGCACACCACACCAATTTTATAGATTCGTAAACGCGCCTTCCCAATCGACCGCCATCACCTTACAGTCTACGGGGAGGGTGATGAAAAAACTGGTTTGGGGGGGGGGGGGGGATGAAATTTCTGCGGTAAAGGGCTTGCTCGTTGGTTGTCTGTACGATAATATCGGCGCCCAGTAAACGTTTCTAAAAAGAGTGTATAGAACGTTCTATTGGAGCCGCATGCAGCCGGTGGCCCTCGGCGATCACCAACCTACCAGGACCTGGCTAGTCGCGGCTTGTCCACCGCTATCAATTACACTCTAGCGGCAACGGCCATATCACGCTGAATACACCGGTTCTCGTCTGATCACCGAAGTTAAGCAGCGTCGAGCGCGGTCAGTACTTGGGAGGGAGACCACCTGGGAACACCGCGTGCCGTTGGCTACTCATTTATTTTCGCGGGATGGGATTTGCGTCTTTTAACAGGAAAATACCTTCATCCTATCATTTTGACGCTGCTTTTTTATGCAATTAAAAGTTCGCCCAGACGATAATATTATTTCGGTCAACTCTTGGCCTTTTTTTAACAACTGGCAGCATCTTTCCGTGAATAAAATACATGTTAGTATCAAAATTGAACAAAATAAAATGGCGAGAAAATTGGTTTTCATTTTATTCTACTTAAGGCTTGTACTTAAAATAGTACTAACTTACTTACTTACTTACTTACTTACTTACTTACTTACTTACTAACTAACTAACTAACTAACTAACTAACTAACTAACTAACTAACTAACTAATTAACTAACTAACTAACTAACTAACTAATTAACTAACTAACTAACTAACTAACTAACTAACTAACTAACGTTTATCTCTAAACAAAAACATTTCCGCGGTAAAATCCACTCTGAAATGGCCTTTTCTGGTTTTGGAATGAAGTCCAAAGTTAAAATTTTATTAACAAATTCTAATTGTGAAATATATTTTTTGTTCTAAATTTTAATCTTAAATGTAATTTAAATAGTTGAATCTAAAAAAGGACTTTTGGAAAATGTTTTATAGAAGGTTTTATCATGGGACAGCCGCATGGATTAGGGGAGTAACCCAAAAATACAAAATATCAAAACAAACCACGAAATTAAATAATAAAACGGAGACAGAGATATATTTTTTAAACAAAATAATATAGCTAACTTTTATCTATTAATTGTTTTAGGTGATGTAGTTTATGTAAAATATAAAAATGAACCTTGGCACAATATAAATTTAATGTCATGTTTTATTGATACTTAGAAAAAGTAACAAACATTTCAAAAGTCAGATCTTTGAGATCATTATTAAAAAAATATAACATTTTAAATCCGAACTCCTCTATAAATATTAAAATTATAAATTCCTAATCTACTTTAACAAAAGATATATCATATTAAGTTTAATACTATTAATGTTAGGAATAATCATGACTTTGAGATAAATAGAACAAAAATGTTTAATTCCAAATATAGTTAATTATAGAGCAATATATAATAAATGATTTTGTACTTACCAAAAATAAGCCTTGCCACTTTATATCTTGGTAATGTAGCTGCCGCGGGCGGCGGGCCCCCGGCGGCGACTCACTGTCCACGGAAGACGGGAAGAGAGAAAAAATGGAGAGGGGCTTATTTCGTGTTTTCTCTTTACGCGGAACATCTTGGCTGGAACCCAATGACCTAAAAATGAGGGGCGCGCTGTCTCTACCCACCATACCGAAACCCGCGAATTTACGTTATGAAAACCGGTTCCTTCAGCCAACCACTTAGAACATGCACGATTTACGAACCTTGGGTTACGAATAAAACCACAGGAATAACACAGAACAACCTCTTTTCGCGCCTTTATTTTACCCCTCTTACTTGCCTCCCGCTCGTCGGCCATTGCCTCTGCCCTAAACGGGGAGTCTAGCATCCACTCCTTGGGTATCCATAATGGAGGAGAGGACTGAAAGGGGGAAAACCAAGCATGGACGCGCCCAGGAAAATACCAAGGAGGATAGGAAGGGAGGCGAAGTAGGAGGGATGAACGCGGCAGCATCCTTGTAAGAAGCTTAGCGGCGGGAAAATTTCGGAAAAATGGCGGCTAGACGTAGCGTAGCTGCCGCAATCTTGCCGCCATTCATCCCTCCTACTTCGCCTCCCTTCCTATCCTCCGTGAAAATACCGCGAAAAAGAGTGTATAACTAGGTAAAAGAAAATTCAAAAACTGGAATCTTTCCGATTCTTCATTATTAACTATTCGACAATAAGGATTTTACCACTTATGACGTCAGAGGGGCAATATATTATAATAAAGAAATATATATAAAGACAGCCAAATAACATTTCCCGGAAATACTGTGTTGCGCAGTGCGCCATTATAAGAGCGTTTGATTTTTGATTTCAAGAGAGAAGTGGGCCGATCCCGGATTTACTGCAATACCAGGCCGACCCGTGGCGGAGGTGGAGCAAGCTCCGACCACTCCGCCGCCGTCCAAAAATAAGTTTAATATCTTGGGCCCCGATGGGACCCGTATCAGATATTAAGCTGATAAGAACAGATACTACACTTTGATCTTAGCCAAAAGGCCGAGAAGCGATAACCCGCTAGGAGCCGTCACTGTTTAACAAAGTAAAAAGAGAGAATTCGAGCATTTCAAATATTTCATAATTACGTCACCGAATGTTGGTCCTGGTGGGAGATGACAACGTTTGTAGCCATCGCGCGAACAAAGGAGAAGACGATATCTTGAATCCGTGAAATAGAGGTACACCGCCAGGCCCGGACTGGCACTTTTGGGGTCATCGGCTAGAGACAGTAGAGTGGGCCACTTTACCGGGCCGTATGGAAAAAAAATCTAAATGGTGGTTTATAGGACCATAAATAACGTATTAAGTGTACTAGATTCTACGTGAAACGTCAAACGCGTTTAAATGACCATTTAGGAAAAATTTATTATAAGCGAATAGAGCGTTCTATAAAAGTGGACCATAACCGGTCACTTTTCATACAGACTATAGAGCTGGTTCAGCAGGACTAACAACTTTTGTTATTCTTTGGTTTAAGAGAATTCGGCTTATGTCCTGTCTTTATATGAATATTTTAGAGACGTACCTTTTAGGAGTTGTAGGAGGCACCCTAGGTGTTGAAGTATGTTTGGGGTTAAGGATATTTTCATGATCTAAGTTTCATCTTAAACACGTGGATTTGGGACTAGTATTTTCTAGAATTTTTCTTATTTGCCATCATACATTTATTACAAAAATCATTTAAAATAAGAAAAAAGGCGCGGAAAGCAAAGCCGGAAATATGTGAAGCCTAGGCTAGCAACTACGCTACTAATAAAAATTGACTGCTCTCAATTTCTTACGGGTTTGCCAGATAAATATATTTCTCTAAGACGAAAAACCGGCCAAACCTTCACCTCCTCCGAACTCCAAAGGGGGAAAGCACACCACACCAATTTTATAGATTCGTAAACGCGCCTTCCCAATCGACCGCCATCACCTTACAGTCTACGGGGAGGGTGATGAAAAAACTGGTTTGGGGGGGGGGGGGGATGAAATTTCTGCGGTAAAGGGCTTGCTCGTTGGTTGTCTGTACGATAATATCGGCGCCCAGTAAACGTTTCTAAAAAGAGTGTATAGAACGTTCTATTGGAGCCGCATGCAGCCGGTGGCCCTCGGCGATCACCAACCTACCAGGACCTGGCTAGTCGCGGCTTGTCCACCGCTATCAATTACACTCTAGCGGCAACGGCCATATCACGCTGAATACACCGGTTCTCGTCTGATCACCGAAGTTAAGCAGCGTCGAGCGCGGTCAGTACTTGGGAGGGAGACCACCTGGGAACACCGCGTGCCGTTGGCTACTCATTTATTTTCGCGGGATGGGATTTGCGTCTTTTAACAGGAAAATACCTTCATCCTATCATTTTGACGCTGCTTTTTTATGCAATTAAAAGTTCGCCCAGACGATAATATTATTTCGGTCAACTCTTGGCCTTTTTTTAACAACTGGCAGCATCTTTCCGTGAATAAAATACATGTTAGTATCAAAATTGAACAAAATAAAATGGCGAGAAAATTGGTTTTCATTTTATTCTACTTAAGGCTTGTACTTAAAATAGTACTAACTTACTTACTTACTTACTTACTTACTTACTTACTTACTTACTAACTAACTAACTAACTAACTAACTAACTAACTAACTAACTAACTAACTAACTAATTAACTAACTAACTAACTAACTAACTAATTAACTAACTAACTAACTAACTAACTAACTAACTAACTAACGTTTATCTCTAAACAAAAACATTTCCGCGGTAAAATCCACTCTGAAATGGCCTTTTCTGGTTTTGGAATGAAGTCCAAAGTTAAAATTTTATTAACAAATTCTAATTGTGAAATATATTTTTTGTTCTAAATTTTAATCTTAAATGTAATTTAAATAGTTGAATCTAAAAAAGGACTTTTGGAAAATGTTTTATAGAAGGTTTTATCATGGGACAGCCGCATGGATTAGGGGAGTAACCCAAAAATACAAAATATCAAAACAAACCACGAAATTAAATAATAAAACGGAGACAGAGATATATTTTTTAAACAAAATAATATAGCTAACTTTTATCTATTAATTGTTTTAGGTGATGTAGTTTATGTAAAATATAAAAATGAACCTTGGCACAATATAAATTTAATGTCATGTTTTATTGATACTTAGAAAAAGTAACAAACATTTCAAAAGTCAGATCTTTGAGATCATTATTAAAAAAATATAACATTTTAAATCCGAACTCCTCTATAAATATTAAAATTATAAATTCCTAATCTACTTTAACAAAAGATATATCATATTAAGTTTAATACTATTAATGTTAGGAATAATCATGACTTTGAGATAAATAGAACAAAAATGTTTAATTCCAAATATAGTTAATTATAGAGCAATATATAATAAATGATTTTGTACTTACCAAAAATAAGCCTTGCCACTTTATATCTTGGTAATGTAGCTGCCGCGGGCGGCGGGCCCCCGGCGGCGACTCACTGTCCACGGAAGACGGGAAGAGAGAAAAAATGGAGAGGGGCTTATTTCGTGTTTTCTCTTTACGCGGAACATCTTGGCTGGAACCCAATGACCTAAAAATGAGGGGCGCGCTGTCTCTACCCACCATACCGAAACCCGCGAATTTACGTTATGAAAACCGGTTCCTTCAGCCAACCACTTAGAACATGCACGATTTACGAACCTTGGGTTACGAATAAAACCACAGGAATAACACAGAACAACCTCTTTTCGCGCCTTTATTTTACCCCTCTTACTTGCCTCCCGCTCGTCGGCCATTGCCTCTGCCCTAAACGGGGAGTCTAGCATCCACTCCTTGGGTATCCATAATGGAGGAGAGGACTGAAAGGGGGAAAACCAAGCATGGACGCGCCCAGGAAAATACCAAGGAGGATAGGAAGGGAGGCGAAGTAGGAGGGATGAACGCGGCAGCATCCTTGTAAGAAGCTTAGCGGCGGGAAAATTTCGGAAAAATGGCGGCTAGACGTAGCGTAGCTGCCGCAATCTTGCCGCCATTCATCCCTCCTACTTCGCCTCCCTTCCTATCCTCCGTGAAAATACCGCGAAAAAGAGTGTATAACTAGGTAAAAGAAAATTCAAAAACTGGAATCTTTCCGATTCTTCATTATTAACTATTCGACAATAAGGATTTTACCACTTATGACGTCAGAGGGGCAATATATTATAATAAAGAAATATATATAAAGACAGCCAAATAACATTTCCCGGAAATACTGTGTTGCGCAGTGCGCCATTATAAGAGCGTTTGATTTTTGATTTCAAGAGAGAAGTGGGCCGATCCCGGATTTACTGCAATACCAGGCCGACCCGTGGCGGAGGTGGAGCAAGCTCCGACCACTCCGCCGCCGTCCAAAAATAAGTTTAATATCTTGGGCCCCGATGGGACCCGTATCAGATATTAAGCTGATAAGAACAGATACTACACTTTGATCTTAGCCAAAAGGCCGAGAAGCGATAACCCGCTAGGAGCCGTCACTGTTTAACAAAGTAAAAAGAGAGAATTCGAGCATTTCAAATATTTCATAATTACGTCACCGAATGTTGGTCCTGGTGGGAGATGACAACGTTTGTAGCCATCGCGCGAACAAAGGAGAAGACGATATCTTGAATCCGTGAAATAGAGGTACACCGCCAGGCCCGGACTGGCACTTTTGGGGTCATCGGCTAGAGACAGTAGAGTGGGCCACTTTACCGGGCCGTATGGAAAAAAAATCTAAATGGTGGTTTATAGGACCATAAATAACGTATTAAGTGTACTAGATTCTACGTGAAACGTCAAACGCGTTTAAATGACCATTTAGGAAAAATTTATTATAAGCGAATAGAGCGTTCTATAAAAGTGGACCATAACCGGTCACTTTTCATACAGACTATAGAGCTGGTTCAGCAGGACTAACAACTTTTGTTATTCTTTGGTTTAAGAGAATTCGGCTTATGTCCTGTCTTTATATGAATATTTTAGAGACGTACCTTTTAGGAGTTGTAGGAGGCACCCTAGGTGTTGAAGTATGTTTGGGGTTAAGGATATTTTCATGATCTAAGTTTCATCTTAAACACGTGGATTTGGGACTAGTATTTTCTAGAATTTTTCTTATTTGCCATCATACATTTATTACAAAAATCATTTAAAATAAGAAAAAAGGCGCGGAAAGCAAAGCCGGAAATATGTGAAGCCTAGGCTAGCAACTACGCTACTAATAAAAATTGACTGCTCTCAATTTCTTACGGGTTTGCCAGATAAATATATTTCTCTAAGACGAAAAACCGGCCAAACCTTCACCTCCTCCGAACTCCAAAGGGGGAAAGCACACCACACCAATTTTATAGATTCGTAAACGCGCCTTCCCAATCGACCGCCATCACCTTACAGTCTACGGGGAGGGTGATGAAAAAACTGGTTTGGGGGGGGGGGGGGGATGAAATTTCTGCGGTAAAGGGCTTGCTCGTTGGTTGTCTGTACGATAATATCGGCGCCCAGTAAACGTTTCTAAAAAGAGTGTATAGAACGTTCTATTGGAGCCGCATGCAGCCGGTGGCCCTCGGCGATTCGGCGATCACCAACCTACCAGGACCTGGCTAGTCGCGGCTTGTCCACCGCTATCAATTACACTCTAGCGGCAACGGCCATATCACGCTGAATACACCGGTTCTCGTCTGATCACCGAAGTTAAGCAGCGTCGAGCGCGGTCAGTACTTGGGAGGGAGACCACCTGGGAACACCGCGTGCCGTTGGCTACTCATTTATTTTCGCGGGATGGGATTTGCGTCTTTTAACAGGAAAATACCTTCATCCTATCATTTTGACGCTGCTTTTTTATGCAATTAAAAGTTCGCCCAGACGATAATATTATTTCGGTCAACTCTTGGCCTTTTTTTAACAACTGGCAGCATCTTTCCGTGAATAAAATACATGTTAGTATCAAAATTGAACAAAATAAAATGGCGAGAAAATTGGTTTTCATTTTATTCTACTTAAGGCTTGTACTTAAAATAGTACTAACTTACTTACTTACTTACTTACTTACTTACTTACTTACTTACTAACTAACTAACTAACTAACTAACTAACTAACTAACTAACTAACTAACTAATTAACTAACTAACTAACTAACTAACTAATTAACTAACTAACTAACTAACTAACTAACTAACTAACTAACGTTTATCTCTAAACAAAAACATTTCCGCGGTAAAATCCACTCTGAAATGGCCTTTTCTGGTTTTGGAATGAAGTCCAAAGTTAAAATTTTATTAACAAATTCTAATTGTGAAATATATTTTTTGTTCTAAATTTTAATCTTAAATGTAATTTAAATAGTTGAATCTAAAAAAGGACTTTTGGAAAATGTTTTATAGAAGGTTTTATCATGGGACAGCCGCATGGATTAGGGGAGTAACCCAAAAATACAAAATATCAAAACAAACCACGAAATTAAATAATAAAACGGAGACAGAGATATATTTTTTAAACAAAATAATATAGCTAACTTTTATCTATTAATTGTTTTAGGTGATGTAGTTTATGTAAAATATAAAAATGAACCTTGGCACAATATAAATTTAATGTCATGTTTTATTGATACTTAGAAAAAGTAACAAACATTTCAAAAGTCAGATCTTTGAGATCATTATTAAAAAAATATAACATTTTAAATCCGAACTCCTCTATAAATATTAAAATTATAAATTCCTAATCTACTTTAACAAAAGATATATCATATTAAGTTTAATACTATTAATGTTAGGAATAATCATGACTTTGAGATAAATAGAACAAAAATGTTTAATTCCAAATATAGTTAATTATAGAGCAATATATAATAAATGATTTTGTACTTACCAAAAATAAGCCTTGCCACTTTATATCTTGGTAATGTAGCTGCCGCGGGCGGCGGGCCCCCGGCGGCGACTCACTGTCCACGGAAGACGGGAAGAGAGAAAAAATGGAGAGGGGCTTATTTCGTGTTTTCTCTTTACGCGGAACATCTTGGCTGGAACCCAATGACCTAAAAATGAGGGGCGCGCTGTCTCTACCCACCATACCGAAACCCGCGAATTTACGTTATGAAAACCGGTTCCTTCAGCCAACCACTTAGAACATGCACGATTTACGAACCTTGGGTTACGAATAAAACCACAGGAATAACACAGAACAACCTCTTTTCGCGCCTTTATTTTACCCCTCTTACTTGCCTCCCGCTCGTCGGCCATTGCCTCTGCCCTAAACGGGGAGTCTAGCATCCACTCCTTGGGTATCCATAATGGAGGAGAGGACTGAAAGGGGGAAAACCAAGCATGGACGCGCCCAGGAAAATACCAAGGAGGATAGGAAGGGAGGCGAAGTAGGAGGGATGAACGCGGCAGCATCCTTGTAAGAAGCTTAGCGGCGGGAAAATTTCGGAAAAATGGCGGCTAGACGTAGCGTAGCTGCCGCAATCTTGCCGCCATTCATCCCTCCTACTTCGCCTCCCTTCCTATCCTCCGTGAAAATACCGCGAAAAAGAGTGTATAACTAGGTAAAAGAAAATTCAAAAACTGGAATCTTTCCGATTCTTCATTATTAACTATTCGACAATAAGGATTTTACCACTTATGACGTCAGAGGGGCAATATATTATAATAAAGAAATATATATAAAGACAGCCAAATAACATTTCCCGGAAATACTGTGTTGCGCAGTGCGCCATTATAAGAGCGTTTGATTTTTGATTTCAAGAGAGAAGTGGGCCGATCCCGGATTTACTGCAATACCAGGCCGACCCGTGGCGGAGGTGGAGCAAGCTCCGACCACTCCGCCGCCGTCCAAAAATAAGTTTAATATCTTGGGCCCCGATGGGACCCGTATCAGATATTAAGCTGATAAGAACAGATACTACACTTTGATCTTAGCCAAAAGGCCGAGAAGCGATAACCCGCTAGGAGCCGTCACTGTTTAACAAAGTAAAAAGAGAGAATTCGAGCATTTCAAATATTTCATAATTACGTCACCGAATGTTGGTCCTGGTGGGAGATGACAACGTTTGTAGCCATCGCGCGAACAAAGGAGAAGACGATATCTTGAATCCGTGAAATAGAGGTACACCGCCAGGCCCGGACTGGCACTTTTGGGGTCATCGGCTAGAGACAGTAGAGTGGGCCACTTTACCGGGCCGTATGGAAAAAAAATCTAAATGGTGGTTTATAGGACCATAAATAACGTATTAAGTGTACTAGATTCTACGTGAAACGTCAAACGCGTTTAAATGACCATTTAGGAAAAATTTATTATAAGCGAATAGAGCGTTCTATAAAAGTGGACCATAACCGGTCACTTTTCATACAGACTATAGAGCTGGTTCAGCAGGACTAACAACTTTTGTTATTCTTTGGTTTAAGAGAATTCGGCTTATGTCCTGTCTTTATATGAATATTTTAGAGACGTACCTTTTAGGAGTTGTAGGAGGCACCCTAGGTGTTGAAGTATGTTTGGGGTTAAGGATATTTTCATGATCTAAGTTTCATCTTAAACACGTGGATTTGGGACTAGTATTTTCTAGAATTTTTCTTATTTGCCATCATACATTTATTACAAAAATCATTTAAAATAAGAAAAAAGGCGCGGAAAGCAAAGCCGGAAATATGTGAAGCCTAGGCTAGCAACTACGCTACTAATAAAAATTGACTGCTCTCAATTTCTTACGGGTTTGCCAGATAAATATATTTCTCTAAGACGAAAAACCGGCCAAACCTTCACCTCCTCCGAACTCCAAAGGGGGAAAGCACACCACACCAATTTTATAGATTCGTAAACGCGCCTTCCCAATCGACCGCCATCACCTTACAGTCTACGGGGAGGGTGATGAAAAAACTGGTTTGGGGGGGGGGGGGGGATGAAATTTCTGCGGTAAAGGGCTTGCTCGTTGGTTGTCTGTACGATAATATCGGCGCCCAGTAAACGTTTCTAAAAAGAGTGTATAGAACGTTCTATTGGAGCCGCATGCAGCCGGTGGCCCTCGGCGATCACCAACCTACCAGGACCTGGCTAGTCGCGGCTTGTCCACCGCTATCAATTACACTCTAGCGGCAACGGCCATATCACGCTGAATACACCGGTTCTCGTCTGATCACCGAAGTTAAGCAGCGTCGAGCGCGGTCAGTACTTGGGAGGGAGACCACCTGGGAACACCGCGTGCCGTTGGCTACTCATTTATTTTCGCGGGATGGGATTTGCGTCTTTTAACAGGAAAATACCTTCATCCTATCATTTTGACGCTGCTTTTTTATGCAATTAAAAGTTCGCCCAGACGATAATATTATTTCGGTCAACTCTTGGCCTTTTTTTAACAACTGGCAGCATCTTTCCGTGAATAAAATACATGTTAGTATCAAAATTGAACAAAATAAAATGGCGAGAAAATTGGTTTTCATTTTATTCTACTTAAGGCTTGTACTTAAAATAGTACTAACTTACTTACTTACTTACTTACTTACTTACTTACTTACTTACTAACTAACTAACTAACTAACTAACTAACTAACTAACTAACTAACTAACTAATTAACTAACTAACTAACTAACTAACTAATTAACTAACTAACTAACTAACTAACTAACTAACTAACTAACGTTTATCTCTAAACAAAAACATTTCCGCGGTAAAATCCACTCTGAAATGGCCTTTTCTGGTTTTGGAATGAAGTCCAAAGTTAAAATTTTATTAACAAATTCTAATTGTGAAATATATTTTTTGTTCTAAATTTTAATCTTAAATGTAATTTAAATAGTTGAATCTAAAAAAGGACTTTTGGAAAATGTTTTATAGAAGGTTTTATCATGGGACAGCCGCATGGATTAGGGGAGTAACCCAAAAATACAAAATATCAAAACAAACCACGAAATTAAATAATAAAACGGAGACAGAGATATATTTTTTAAACAAAATAATATAGCTAACTTTTATCTATTAATTGTTTTAGGTGATGTAGTTTATGTAAAATATAAAAATGAACCTTGGCACAATATAAATTTAATGTCATGTTTTATTGATACTTAGAAAAAGTAACAAACATTTCAAAAGTCAGATCTTTGAGATCATTATTAAAAAAATATAACATTTTAAATCCGAACTCCTCTATAAATATTAAAATTATAAATTCCTAATCTACTTTAACAAAAGATATATCATATTAAGTTTAATACTATTAATGTTAGGAATAATCATGACTTTGAGATAAATAGAACAAAAATGTTTAATTCCAAATATAGTTAATTATAGAGCAATATATAATAAATGATTTTGTACTTACCAAAAATAAGCCTTGCCACTTTATATCTTGGTAATGTAGCTGCCGCGGGCGGCGGGCCCCCGGCGGCGACTCACTGTCCACGGAAGACGGGAAGAGAGAAAAAATGGAGAGGGGCTTATTTCGTGTTTTCTCTTTACGCGGAACATCTTGGCTGGAACCCAATGACCTAAAAATGAGGGGCGCGCTGTCTCTACCCACCATACCGAAACCCGCGAATTTACGTTATGAAAACCGGTTCCTTCAGCCAACCACTTAGAACATGCACGATTTACGAACCTTGGGTTACGAATAAAACCACAGGAATAACACAGAACAACCTCTTTTCGCGCCTTTATTTTACCCCTCTTACTTGCCTCCCGCTCGTCGGCCATTGCCTCTGCCCTAAACGGGGAGTCTAGCATCCACTCCTTGGGTATCCATAATGGAGGAGAGGACTGAAAGGGGGAAAACCAAGCATGGACGCGCCCAGGAAAATACCAAGGAGGATAGGAAGGGAGGCGAAGTAGGAGGGATGAACGCGGCAGCATCCTTGTAAGAAGCTTAGCGGCGGGAAAATTTCGGAAAAATGGCGGCTAGACGTAGCGTAGCTGCCGCAATCTTGCCGCCATTCATCCCTCCTACTTCGCCTCCCTTCCTATCCTCCGTGAAAATACCGCGAAAAAGAGTGTATAACTAGGTAAAAGAAAATTCAAAAACTGGAATCTTTCCGATTCTTCATTATTAACTATTCGACAATAAGGATTTTACCACTTATGACGTCAGAGGGGCAATATATTATAATAAAGAAATATATATAAAGACAGCCAAATAACATTTCCCGGAAATACTGTGTTGCGCAGTGCGCCATTATAAGAGCGTTTGATTTTTGATTTCAAGAGAGAAGTGGGCCGATCCCGGATTTACTGCAATACCAGGCCGACCCGTGGCGGAGGTGGAGCAAGCTCCGACCACTCCGCCGCCGTCCAAAAATAAGTTTAATATCTTGGGCCCCGATGGGACCCGTATCAGATATTAAGCTGATAAGAACAGATACTACACTTTGATCTTAGCCAAAAGGCCGAGAAGCGATAACCCGCTAGGAGCCGTCACTGTTTAACAAAGTAAAAAGAGAGAATTCGAGCATTTCAAATATTTCATAATTACGTCACCGAATGTTGGTCCTGGTGGGAGATGACAACGTTTGTAGCCATCGCGCGAACAAAGGAGAAGACGATATCTTGAATCCGTGAAATAGAGGTACACCGCCAGGCCCGGACTGGCACTTTTGGGGTCATCGGCTAGAGACAGTAGAGTGGGCCACTTTACCGGGCCGTATGGAAAAAAAATCTAAATGGTGGTTTATAGGACCATAAATAACGTATTAAGTGTACTAGATTCTACGTGAAACGTCAAACGCGTTTAAATGACCATTTAGGAAAAATTTATTATAAGCGAATAGAGCGTTCTATAAAAGTGGACCATAACCGGTCACTTTTCATACAGACTATAGAGCTGGTTCAGCAGGACTAACAACTTTTGTTATTCTTTGGTTTAAGAGAATTCGGCTTATGTCCTGTCTTTATATGAATATTTTAGAGACGTACCTTTTAGGAGTTGTAGGAGGCACCCTAGGTGTTGAAGTATGTTTGGGGTTAAGGATATTTTCATGATCTAAGTTTCATCTTAAACACGTGGATTTGGGACTAGTATTTTCTAGAATTTTTCTTATTTGCCATCATACATTTATTACAAAAATCATTTAAAATAAGAAAAAAGGCGCGGAAAGCAAAGCCGGAAATATGTGAAGCCTAGGCTAGCAACTACGCTACTAATAAAAATTGACTGCTCTCAATTTCTTACGGGTTTGCCAGATAAATATATTTCTCTAAGACGAAAAACCGGCCAAACCTTCACCTCCTCCGAACTCCAAAGGGGGAAAGCACACCACACCAATTTTATAGATTCGTAAACGCGCCTTCCCAATCGACCGCCATCACCTTACAGTCTACGGGGAGGGTGATGAAAAAACTGGTTTGGGGGGGGGGGGGGGATGAAATTTCTGCGGTAAAGGGCTTGCTCGTTGGTTGTCTGTACGATAATATCGGCGCCCAGTAAACGTTTCTAAAAAGAGTGTATAGAACGTTCTATTGGAGCCGCATGCAGCCGGTGGCCCTCGGCGATCACCAACCTACCAGGACCTGGCTAGTCGCGGCTTGTCCACCGCTATCAATTACACTCTAGCGGCAACGGCCATATCACGCTGAATACACCGGTTCTCGTCTGATCACCGAAGTTAAGCAGCGTCGAGCGCAGTCAGTACTTGGGAGGGAGACCACCTGGGAACACCGCGTGCCGTTGGCTACTCATTTATTTTCGCGGGATGGGATTTGCGTCTTTTAACAGGAAAATACCTTCATCCTATCATTTTGACGCTGCTTTTTTATGCAATTAAAAGTTCGCCCAGACGATAATATTATTTCGGTCAACTCTTGGCCTTTTTTTAACAACTGGCAGCATCTTTCCGTGAATAAAATACATGTTAGTATCAAAATTGAACAAAATAAAATGGCGAGAAAATTGGTTTTCATTTTATTCTACTTAAGGCTTGTACTTAAAATAGTACTAACTTACTTACTTACTTACTTACTTACTTACTTACTTACTTACTAACTAACTAACTAACTAACTAACTAACTAACTAACTAACTAACTAACTAATTAACTAACTAACTAACTAACTAACTAATTAACTAACTAACTAACTAACTAACTAACTAACTAACTAACGTTTATCTCTAAACAAAAACATTTCCGCGGTAAAATCCACTCTGAAATGGCCTTTTCTGGTTTTGGAATGAAGTCCAAAGTTAAAATTTTATTAACAAATTCTAATTGTGAAATATATTTTTTGTTCTAAATTTTAATCTTAAATGTAATTTAAATAGTTGAATCTAAAAAAGGACTTTTGGAAAATGTTTTATAGAAGGTTTTATCATGGGACAGCCGCATGGATTAGGGGAGTAACCCAAAAATACAAAATATCAAAACAAACCACGAAATTAAATAATAAAACGGAGACAGAGATATATTTTTTAAACAAAATAATATAGCTAACTTTTATCTATTAATTGTTTTAGGTGATGTAGTTTATGTAAAATATAAAAATGAACCTTGGCACAATATAAATTTAATGTCATGTTTTATTGATACTTAGAAAAAGTAACAAACATTTCAAAAGTCAGATCTTTGAGATCATTATTAAAAAAATATAACATTTTAAATCCGAACTCCTCTATAAATATTAAAATTATAAATTCCTAATCTACTTTAACAAAAGATATATCATATTAAGTTTAATACTATTAATGTTAGGAATAATCATGACTTTGAGATAAATAGAACAAAAATGTTTAATTCCAAATATAGTTAATTATAGAGCAATATATAATAAATGATTTTGTACTTACCAAAAATAAGCCTTGCCACTTTATATCTTGGTAATGTAGCTGCCGCGGGCGGCGGGCCCCCGGCGGCGACTCACTGTCCACGGAAGACGGGAAGAGAGAAAAAATGGAGAGGGGCTTATTTCGTGTTTTCTCTTTACGCGGAACATCTTGGCTGGAACCCAATGACCTAAAAATGAGGGGCGCGCTGTCTCTACCCACCATACCGAAACCCGCGAATTTACGTTATGAAAACCGGTTCCTTCAGCCAACCACTTAGAACATGCACGATTTACGAACCTTGGGTTACGAATAAAACCACAGGAATAACACAGAACAACCTCTTTTCGCGCCTTTATTTTACCCCTCTTACTTGCCTCCCGCTCGTCGGCCATTGCCTCTGCCCTAAACGGGGAGTCTAGCATCCACTCCTTGGGTATCCATAATGGAGGAGAGGACTGAAAGGGGGAAAACCAAGCATGGACGCGCCCAGGAAAATACCAAGGAGGATAGGAAGGGAGGCGAAGTAGGAGGGATGAACGCGGCAGCATCCTTGTAAGAAGCTTAGCGGCGGGAAAATTTCGGAAAAATGGCGGCTAGACGTAGCGTAGCTGCCGCAATCTTGCCGCCATTCATCCCTCCTACTTCGCCTCCCTTCCTATCCTCCGTGAAAATACCGCGAAAAAGAGTGTATAACTAGGTAAAAGAAAATTCAAAAACTGGAATCTTTCCGATTCTTCATTATTAACTATTCGACAATAAGGATTTTACCACTTATGACGTCAGAGGGGCAATATATTATAATAAAGAAATATATATAAAGACAGCCAAATAACATTTCCCGGAAATACTGTGTTGCGCAGTGCGCCATTATAAGAGCGTTTGATTTTTGATTTCAAGAGAGAAGTGGGCCGATCCCGGATTTACTGCAATACCAGGCCGACCCGTGGCGGAGGTGGAGCAAGCTCCGACCACTCCGCCGCCGTCCAAAAATAAGTTTAATATCTTGGGCCCCGATGGGACCCGTATCAGATATTAAGCTGATAAGAACAGATACTACACTTTGATCTTAGCCAAAAGGCCGAGAAGCGATAACCCGCTAGGAGCCGTCACTGTTTAACAAAGTAAAAAGAGAGAATTCGAGCATTTCAAATATTTCATAATTACGTCACCGAATGTTGGTCCTGGTGGGAGATGACAACGTTTGTAGCCATCGCGCGAACAAAGGAGAAGACGATATCTTGAATCCGTGAAATAGAGGTACACCGCCAGGCCCGGACTGGCACTTTTGGGGTCATCGGCTAGAGACAGTAGAGTGGGCCACTTTACCGGGCCGTATGGAAAAAAAATCTAAATGGTGGTTTATAGGACCATAAATAACGTATTAAGTGTACTAGATTCTACGTGAAACGTCAAACGCGTTTAAATGACCATTTAGGAAAAATTTATTATAAGCGAATAGAGCGTTCTATAAAAGTGGACCATAACCGGTCACTTTTCATACAGACTATAGAGCTGGTTCAGCAGGACTAACAACTTTTGTTATTCTTTGGTTTAAGAGAATTCGGCTTATGTCCTGTCTTTATATGAATATTTTAGAGACGTACCTTTTAGGAGTTGTAGGAGGCACCCTAGGTGTTGAAGTATGTTTGGGGTTAAGGATATTTTCATGATCTAAGTTTCATCTTAAACACGTGGATTTGGGACTAGTATTTTCTAGAATTTTTCTTATTTGCCATCATACATTTATTACAAAAATCATTTAAAATAAGAAAAAAGGCGCGGAAAGCAAAGCCGGAAATATGTGAAGCCTAGGCTAGCAACTACGCTACTAATAAAAATTGACTGCTCTCAATTTCTTACGGGTTTGCCAGATAAATATATTTCTCTAAGACGAAAAACCGGCCAAACCTTCACCTCCTCCGAACTCCAAAGGGGGAAAGCACACCACACCAATTTTATAGATTCGTAAACGCGCCTTCCCAATCGACCGCCATCACCTTACAGTCTACGGGGAGGGTGATGAAAAAACTGGTTTGGGGGGGGGGGGGGGGATGAAATTTCTGCGGTAAAGGGCTTGCTCGTTGGTTGTCTGTACGATAATATCGGCGCCCAGTAAACGTTTCTAAAAAGAGTGTATAGAACGTTCTATTGGAGCCGCATGCAGCCGGTGGCCCTCGGCGATCACCAACCTACCAGGACCTGGCTAGTCGCGGCTTGTCCACCGCTATCAATTACACTCTAGCGGCAACGGCCATATCACGCTGAATACACCGGTTCTCGTCTGATCACCGAAGTTAAGCAGCGTCGAGCGCGGTCAGTACTTGGGAGGGAGACCACCTGGGAACACCGCGTGCCGTTGGCTACTCATTTATTTTCGCGGGATGGGATTTGCGTCTTTTAACAGGAAAATACCTTCATCCTATCATTTTGACGCTGCTTTTTTATGCAATTAAAAGTTCGCCCAGACGATAATATTATTTCGGTCAACTCTTGGCCTTTTTTTAACAACTGGCAGCATCTTTCCGTGAATAAAATACATGTTAGTATCAAAATTGAACAAAATAAAATGGCGAGAAAATTGGTTTTCATTTTATTCTACTTAAGGCTTGTACTTAAAATAGTACTAACTTACTTACTTACTTACTTACTTACTTACTTACTTACTTACTAACTAACTAACTAACTAACTAACTAACTAACTAACTAACTAACTAACTAATTAACTAACTAACTAACTAACTAACTAATTAACTAACTAACTAACTAACTAACTAACTAACTAACTAACGTTTATCTCTAAACAAAAACATTTCCGCGGTAAAATCCACTCTGAAATGGCCTTTTCTGGTTTTGGAATGAAGTCCAAAGTTAAAATTTTATTAACAAATTCTAATTGTGAAATATATTTTTTGTTCTAAATTTTAATCTTAAATGTAATTTAAATAGTTGAATCTAAAAAAGGACTTTTGGAAAATGTTTTATAGAAGGTTTTATCATGGGACAGCCGCATGGATTAGGGGAGTAACCCAAAAATACAAAATATCAAAACAAACCACGAAATTAAATAATAAAACGGAGACAGAGATATATTTTTTAAACAAAATAATATAGCTAACTTTTATCTATTAATTGTTTTAGGTGATGTAGTTTATGTAAAATATAAAAATGAACCTTGGCACAATATAAATTTAATGTCATGTTTTATTGATACTTAGAAAAAGTAACAAACATTTCAAAAGTCAGATCTTTGAGATCATTATTAAAAAAATATAACATTTTAAATCCGAACTCCTCTATAAATATTAAAATTATAAATTCCTAATCTACTTTAACAAAAGATATATCATATTAAGTTTAATACTATTAATGTTAGGAATAATCATGACTTTGAGATAAATAGAACAAAAATGTTTAATTCCAAATATAGTTAATTATAGAGCAATATATAATAAATGATTTTGTACTTACCAAAAATAAGCCTTGCCACTTTATATCTTGGTAATGTAGCTGCCGCGGGCGGCGGGCCCCCGGCGGCGACTCACTGTCCACGGAAGACGGGAAGAGAGAAAAAATGGAGAGGGGCTTATTTCGTGTTTTCTCTTTACGCGGAACATCTTGGCTGGAACCCAATGACCTAAAAATGAGGGGCGCGCTGTCTCTACCCACCATACCGAAACCCGCGAATTTACGTTATGAAAACCGGTTCCTTCAGCCAACCACTTAGAACATGCACGATTTACGAACCTTGGGTTACGAATAAAACCACAGGAATAACACAGAACAACCTCTTTTCGCGCCTTTATTTTACCCCTCTTACTTGCCTCCCGCTCGTCGGCCATTGCCTCTGCCCTAAACGGGGAGTCTAGCATCCACTCCTTGGGTATCCATAATGGAGGAGAGGACTGAAAGGGGGAAAACCAAGCATGGACGCGCCCAGGAAAATACCAAGGAGGATAGGAAGGGAGGCGAAGTAGGAGGGATGAACGCGGCAGCATCCTTGTAAGAAGCTTAGCGGCGGGAAAATTTCGGAAAAATGGCGGCTAGACGTAGCGTAGCTGCCGCAATCTTGCCGCCATTCATCCCTCCTACTTCGCCTCCCTTCCTATCCTCCGTGAAAATACCGCGAAAAAGAGTGTATAACTAGGTAAAAGAAAATTCAAAAACTGGAATCTTTCCGATTCTTCATTATTAACTATTCGACAATAAGGATTTTACCACTTATGACGTCAGAGGGGCAATATATTATAATAAAGAAATATATATAAAGACAGCCAAATAACATTTCCCGGAAATACTGTGTTGCGCAGTGCGCCATTATAAGAGCGTTTGATTTTTGATTTCAAGAGAGAAGTGGGCCGATCCCGGATTTACTGCAATACCAGGCCGACCCGTGGCGGAGGTGGAGCAAGCTCCGACCACTCCGCCGCCGTCCAAAAATAAGTTTAATATCTTGGGCCCCGATGGGACCCGTATCAGATATTAAGCTGATAAGAACAGATACTACACTTTGATCTTAGCCAAAAGGCCGAGAAGCGATAACCCGCTAGGAGCCGTCACTGTTTAACAAAGTAAAAAGAGAGAATTCGAGCATTTCAAATATTTCATAATTACGTCACCGAATGTTGGTCCTGGTGGGAGATGACAACGTTTGTAGCCATCGCGCGAACAAAGGAGAAGACGATATCTTGAATCCGTGAAATAGAGGTACACCGCCAGGCCCGGACTGGCACTTTTGGGGTCATCGGCTAGAGACAGTAGAGTGGGCCACTTTACCGGGCCGTATGGAAAAAAAATCTAAATGGTGGTTTATAGGACCATAAATAACGTATTAAGTGTACTAGATTCTACGTGAAACGTCAAACGCGTTTAAATGACCATTTAGGAAAAATTTATTATAAGCGAATAGAGCGTTCTATAAAAGTGGACCATAACCGGTCACTTTTCATACAGACTATAGAGCTGGTTCAGCAGGACTAACAACTTTTGTTATTCTTTGGTTTAAGAGAATTCGGCTTATGTCCTGTCTTTATATGAATATTTTAGAGACGTACCTTTTAGGAGTTGTAGGAGGCACCCTAGGTGTTGAAGTATGTTTGGGGTTAAGGATATTTTCATGATCTAAGTTTCATCTTAAACACGTGGATTTGGGACTAGTATTTTCTAGAATTTTTCTTATTTGCCATCATACATTTATTACAAAAATCATTTAAAATAAGAAAAAAGGCGCGGAAAGCAAAGCCGGAAATATGTGAAGCCTAGGCTAGCAACTACGCTACTAATAAAAATTGACTGCTCTCAATTTCTTACGGGTTTGCCAGATAAATATATTTCTCTAAGACGAAAAACCGGCCAAACCTTCACCTCCTCCGAACTCCAAAGGGGGAAAGCACACCACACCAATTTTATAGATTCGTAAACGCGCCTTCCCAATCGACCGCCATCACCTTACAGTCTACGGGGAGGGTGATGAAAAAACTGGTTTGGGGGGGGGGGGGGGGATGAAATTTCTGCGGTAAAGGGCTTGCTCGTTGGTTGTCTGTACGATAATATCGGCGCCCAGTAAACGTTTCTAAAAAGAGTGTATAGAACGTTCTATTGGAGCCGCATGCAGCCGGTGGCCCTCGGCGATCACCAACCTACCAGGACCTGGCTAGTCGCGGCTTGTCCACCGCTATCAATTACACTCTAGCGGCAACGGCCATATCACGCTGAATACACCGGTTCTCGTCTGATCACCGAAGTTAAGCAGCGTCGAGCGCGGTCAGTACTTGGGAGGGAGACCACCTGGGAACACCGCGTGCCGTTGGCTACTCATTTATTTTCGCGGGATGGGATTTGCGTCTTTTAACAGGAAAATACCTTCATCCTATCATTTTGACGCTGCTTTTTTATGCAATTAAAAGTTCGCCCAGACGATAATATTATTTCGGTCAACTCTTGGCCTTTTTTTAACAACTGGCAGCATCTTTCCGTGAATAAAATACATGTTAGTATCAAAATTGAACAAAATAAAATGGCGAGAAAATTGGTTTTCATTTTATTCTACTTAAGGCTTGTACTTAAAATAGTACTAACTTACTTACTTACTTACTTACTTACTTACTTACTTACTTACTAACTAACTAACTAACTAACTAACTAACTAACTAACTAACTAACTAACTAATTAACTAACTAACTAACTAACTAACTAATTAACTAACTAACTAACTAACTAACTAACTAACTAACTAACGTTTATCTCTAAACAAAAACATTTCCGCGGTAAAATCCACTCTGAAATGGCCTTTTCTGGTTTTGGAATGAAGTCCAAAGTTAAAATTTTATTAACAAATTCTAATTGTGAAATATATTTTTTGTTCTAAATTTTAATCTTAAATGTAATTTAAATAGTTGAATCTAAAAAAGGACTTTTGGAAAATGTTTTATAGAAGGTTTTATCATGGGACAGCCGCATGGATTAGGGGAGTAACCCAAAAATACAAAATATCAAAACAAACCACGAAATTAAATAATAAAACGGAGACAGAGATATATTTTTTAAACAAAATAATATAGCTAACTTTTATCTATTAATTGTTTTAGGTGATGTAGTTTATGTAAAATATAAAAATGAACCTTGGCACAATATAAATTTAATGTCATGTTTTATTGATACTTAGAAAAAGTAACAAACATTTCAAAAGTCAGATCTTTGAGATCATTATTAAAAAAATATAACATTTTAAATCCGAACTCCTCTATAAATATTAAAATTATAAATTCCTAATCTACTTTAACAAAAGATATATCATATTAAGTTTAATACTATTAATGTTAGGAATAATCATGACTTTGAGATAAATAGAACAAAAATGTTTAATTCCAAATATAGTTAATTATAGAGCAATATATAATAAATGATTTTGTACTTACCAAAAATAAGCCTTGCCACTTTATATCTTGGTAATGTAGCTGCCGCGGGCGGCGGGCCCCCGGCGGCGACTCACTGTCCACGGAAGACGGGAAGAGAGAAAAAATGGAGAGGGGCTTATTTCGTGTTTTCTCTTTACGCGGAACATCTTGGCTGGAACCCAATGACCTAAAAATGAGGGGCGCGCTGTCTCTACCCACCATACCGAAACCCGCGAATTTACGTTATGAAAACCGGTTCCTTCAGCCAACCACTTAGAACATGCACGATTTACGAACCTTGGGTTACGAATAAAACCACAGGAATAACACAGAACAACCTCTTTTCGCGCCTTTATTTTACCCCTCTTACTTGCCTCCCGCTCGTCGGCCATTGCCTCTGCCCTAAACGGGGAGTCTAGCATCCACTCCTTGGGTATCCATAATGGAGGAGAGGACTGAAAGGGGGAAAACCAAGCATGGACGCGCCCAGGAAAATACCAAGGAGGATAGGAAGGGAGGCGAAGTAGGAGGGATGAACGCGGCAGCATCCTTGTAAGAAGCTTAGCGGCGGGAAAATTTCGGAAAAATGGCGGCTAGACGTAGCGTAGCTGCCGCAATCTTGCCGCCATTCATCCCTCCTACTTCGCCTCCCTTCCTATCCTCCGTGAAAATACCGCGAAAAAGAGTGTATAACTAGGTAAAAGAAAATTCAAAAACTGGAATCTTTCCGATTCTTCATTATTAACTATTCGACAATAAGGATTTTACCACTTATGACGTCAGAGGGGCAATATATTATAATAAAGAAATATATATAAAGACAGCCAAATAACATTTCCCGGAAATACTGTGTTGCGCAGTGCGCCATTATAAGAGCGTTTGATTTTTGATTTCAAGAGAGAAGTGGGCCGATCCCGGATTTACTGCAATACCAGGCCGACCCGTGGCGGAGGTGGAGCAAGCTCCGACCACTCCGCCGCCGTCCAAAAATAAGTTTAATATCTTGGGCCCCGATGGGACCCGTATCAGATATTAAGCTGATAAGAACAGATACTACACTTTGATCTTAGCCAAAAGGCCGAGAAGCGATAACCCGCTAGGAGCCGTCACTGTTTAACAAAGTAAAAAGAGAGAATTCGAGCATTTCAAATATTTCATAATTACGTCACCGAATGTTGGTCCTGGTGGGAGATGACAACGTTTGTAGCCATCGCGCGAACAAAGGAGAAGACGATATCTTGAATCCGTGAAATAGAGGTACACCGCCAGGCCCGGACTGGCACTTTTGGGGTCATCGGCTAGAGACAGTAGAGTGGGCCACTTTACCGGGCCGTATGGAAAAAAAATCTAAATGGTGGTTTATAGGACCATAAATAACGTATTAAGTGTACTAGATTCTACGTGAAACGTCAAACGCGTTTAAATGACCATTTAGGAAAAATTTATTATAAGCGAATAGAGCGTTCTATAAAAGTGGACCATAACCGGTCACTTTTCATACAGACTATAGAGCTGGTTCAGCAGGACTAACAACTTTTGTTATTCTTTGGTTTAAGAGAATTCGGCTTATGTCCTGTCTTTATATGAATATTTTAGAGACGTACCTTTTAGGAGTTGTAGGAGGCACCCTAGGTGTTGAAGTATGTTTGGGGTTAAGGATATTTTCATGATCTAAGTTTCATCTTAAACACGTGGATTTGGGACTAGTATTTTCTAGAATTTTTCTTATTTGCCATCATACATTTATTACAAAAATCATTTAAAATAAGAAAAAAGGCGCGGAAAGCAAAGCCGGAAATATGTGAAGCCTAGGCTAGCAACTACGCTACTAATAAAAATTGACTGCTCTCAATTTCTTACGGGTTTGCCAGATAAATATATTTCTCTAAGACGAAAAACCGGCCAAACCTTCACCTCCTCCGAACTCCAAAGGGGGAAAGCACACCACACCAATTTTATAGATTCGTAAACGCGCCTTCCCAATCGACCGCCATCACCTTACAGTCTACGGGGAGGGTGATGAAAAAACTGGTTTGGGGGGGGGGGGGGGATGAAATTTCTGCGGTAAAGGGCTTGCTCGTTGGTTGTCTGTACGATAATATCGGCGCCCAGTAAACGTTTCTAAAAAGAGTGTATAGAACGTTCTATTGGAGCCGCATGCAGCCGGTGGCCCTCGGCGATCACCAACCTACCAGGACCTGGCTAGTCGCGGCTTGTCCACCGCTATCAATTACACTCTAGCGGCAACGGCCATATCACGCTGAATACACCGGTTCTCGTCTGATCACCGAAGTTAAGCAGCGTCGAGCGCGGTCAGTACTTGGGAGGGAGACCACCTGGGAACACCGCGTGCCGTTGGCTACTCATTTATTTTCGCGGGATGGGATTTGCGTCTTTTAACAGGAAAATACCTTCATCCTATCATTTTGACGCTGCTTTTTTATGCAATTAAAAGTTCGCCCAGACGATAATATTATTTCGGTCAACTCTTGGCCTTTTTTTAACAACTGGCAGCATCTTTCCGTGAATAAAATACATGTTAGTATCAAAATTGAACAAAATAAAATGGCGAGAAAATTGGTTTTCATTTTATTCTACTTAAGGCTTGTACTTAAAATAGTACTAACTTACTTACTTACTTACTTACTTACTTACTTACTTACTTACTAACTAACTAACTAACTAACTAACTAACTAACTAACTAACTAACTAACTAATTAACTAACTAACTAACTAACTAACTAATTAACTAACTAACTAACTAACTAACTAACTAACTAACTAACGTTTATCTCTAAACAAAAACATTTCCGCGGTAAAATCCACTCTGAAATGGCCTTTTCTGGTTTTGGAATGAAGTCCAAAGTTAAAATTTTATTAACAAATTCTAATTGTGAAATATATTTTTTGTTCTAAATTTTAATCTTAAATGTAATTTAAATAGTTGAATCTAAAAAAGGACTTTTGGAAAATGTTTTATAGAAGGTTTTATCATGGGACAGCCGCATGGATTAGGGGAGTAACCCAAAAATACAAAATATCAAAACAAACCACGAAATTAAATAATAAAACGGAGACAGAGATATATTTTTTAAACAAAATAATATAGCTAACTTTTATCTATTAATTGTTTTAGGTGATGTAGTTTATGTAAAATATAAAAATGAACCTTGGCACAATATAAATTTAATGTCATGTTTTATTGATACTTAGAAAAAGTAACAAACATTTCAAAAGTCAGATCTTTGAGATCATTATTAAAAAAATATAACATTTTAAATCCGAACTCCTCTATAAATATTAAAATTATAAATTCCTAATCTACTTTAACAAAAGATATATCATATTAAGTTTAATACTATTAATGTTAGGAATAATCATGACTTTGAGATAAATAGAACAAAAATGTTTAATTCCAAATATAGTTAATTATAGAGCAATATATAATAAATGATTTTGTACTTACCAAAAATAAGCCTTGCCACTTTATATCTTGGTAATGTAGCTGCCGCGGGCGGCGGGCCCCCGGCGGCGACTCACTGTCCACGGAAGACGGGAAGAGAGAAAAAATGGAGAGGGGCTTATTTCGTGTTTTCTCTTTACGCGGAACATCTTGGCTGGAACCCAATGACCTAAAAATGAGGGGCGCGCTGTCTCTACCCACCATACCGAAACCCGCGAATTTACGTTATGAAAACCGGTTCCTTCAGCCAACCACTTAGAACATGCACGATTTACGAACCTTGGGTTACGAATAAAACCACAGGAATAACACAGAACAACCTCTTTTCGCGCCTTTATTTTACCCCTCTTACTTGCCTCCCGCTCGTCGGCCATTGCCTCTGCCCTAAACGGGGAGTCTAGCATCCACTCCTTGGGTATCCATAATGGAGGAGAGGACTGAAAGGGGGAAAACCAAGCATGGACGCGCCCAGGAAAATACCAAGGAGGATAGGAAGGGAGGCGAAGTAGGAGGGATGAACGCGGCAGCATCCTTGTAAGAAGCTTAGCGGCGGGAAAATTTCGGAAAAATGGCGGCTAGACGTAGCGTAGCTGCCGCAATCTTGCCGCCATTCATCCCTCCTACTTCGCCTCCCTTCCTATCCTCCGTGAAAATACCGCGAAAAAGAGTGTATAACTAGGTAAAAGAAAATTCAAAAACTGGAATCTTTCCGATTCTTCATTATTAACTATTCGACAATAAGGATTTTACCACTTATGACGTCAGAGGGGCAATATATTATAATAAAGAAATATATATAAAGACAGCCAAATAACATTTCCCGGAAATACTGTGTTGCGCAGTGCGCCATTATAAGAGCGTTTGATTTTTGATTTCAAGAGAGAGAAGTGGGCCGATCCCGGATTTACTGCAATACCAGGCCGACCCGTGGCGGAGGTGGAGCAAGCTCCGACCACTCCGCCGCCGTCCAAAAATAAGTTTAATATCTTGGGCCCCGATGGGACCCGTATCAGATATTAAGCTGATAAGAACAGATACTACACTTTGATCTTAGCCAAAAGGCCGAGAAGCGATAACCCGCTAGGAGCCGTCACTGTTTAACAAAGTAAAAAGAGAGAATTCGAGCATTTCAAATATTTCATAATTACGTCACCGAATGTTGGTCCTGGTGGGAGATGACAACGTTTGTAGCCATCGCGCGAACAAAGGAGAAGACGATATCTTGAATCCGTGAAATAGAGGTACACCGCCAGGCCCGGACTGGCACTTTTGGGGTCATCGGCTAGAGACAGTAGAGTGGGCCACTTTACCGGGCCGTATGGAAAAAAAATCTAAATGGTGGTTTATAGGACCATAAATAACGTATTAAGTGTACTAGATTCTACGTGAAACGTCAAACGCGTTTAAATGACCATTTAGGAAAAATTTATTATAAGCGAATAGAGCGTTCTATAAAAGTGGACCATAACCGGTCACTTTTCATACAGACTATAGAGCTGGTTCAGCAGGACTAACAACTTTTGTTATTCTTTGGTTTAAGAGAATTCGGCTTATGTCCTGTCTTTATATGAATATTTTAGAGACGTACCTTTTAGGAGTTGTAGGAGGCACCCTAGGTGTTGAAGTATGTTTGGGGTTAAGGATATTTTCATGATCTAAGTTTCATCTTAAACACGTGGATTTGGGACTAGTATTTTCTAGAATTTTTCTTATTTGCCATCATACATTTATTACAAAAATCATTTAAAATAAGAAAAAAGGCGCGGAAAGCAAAGCCGGAAATATGTGAAGCCTAGGCTAGCAACTACGCTACTAATAAAAATTGACTGCTCTCAATTTCTTACGGGTTTGCCAGATAAATATATTTCTCTAAGACGAAAAACCGGCCAAACCTTCACCTCCTCCGAACTCCAAAGGGGGAAAGCACACCACACCAATTTTATAGATTCGTAAACGCGCCTTCCCAATCGACCGCCATCACCTTACAGTCTACGGGGAGGGTGATGAAAAAACTGGTTTGGGGGGGGGGGGGGGATGAAATTTCTGCGGTAAAGGGCTTGCTCGTTGGTTGTCTGTACGATAATATCGGCGCCCAGTAAACGTTTCTAAAAAGAGTGTATAGAACGTTCTATTGGAGCCGCATGCAGCCGGTGGCCCTCGGCGATCACCAACCTACCAGGACCTGGCTAGTCGCGGCTTGTCCACCGCTATCAATTACACTCTAGCGGCAACGGCCATATCACGCTGAATACACCGGTTCTCGTCTGATCACCGAAGTTAAGCAGCGTCGAGCGCGGTCAGTACTTGGGAGGGAGACCACCTGGGAACACCGCGTGCCGTTGGCTACTCATTTATTTTCGCGGGATGGGATTTGCGTCTTTTAACAGGAAAATACCTTCATCCTATCATTTTGACGCTGCTTTTTTATGCAATTAAAAGTTCGCCCAGACGATAATATTATTTCGGTCAACTCTTGGCCTTTTTTTAACAACTGGCAGCATCTTTCCGTGAATAAAATACATGTTAGTATCAAAATTGAACAAAATAAAATGGCGAGAAAATTGGTTTTCATTTTATTCTACTTAAGGCTTGTACTTAAAATAGTACTAACTTACTTACTTACTTACTTACTTACTTACTTACTTACTTACTAACTAACTAACTAACTAACTAACTAACTAACTAACTAACTAACTAACTAATTAACTAACTAACTAACTAACTAACTAATTAACTAACTAACTAACTAACTAACTAACTAACTAACTAACGTTTATCTCTAAACAAAAACATTTCCGCGGTAAAATCCACTCTGAAATGGCCTTTTCTGGTTTTGGAATGAAGTCCAAAGTTAAAATTTTATTAACAAATTCTAATTGTGAAATATATTTTTTGTTCTAAATTTTAATCTTAAATGTAATTTAAATAGTTGAATCTAAAAAAGGACTTTTGGAAAATGTTTTATAGAAGGTTTTATCATGGGACAGCCGCATGGATTAGGGGAGTAACCCAAAAATACAAAATATCAAAACAAACCACGAAATTAAATAATAAAACGGAGACAGAGATATATTTTTTAAACAAAATAATATAGCTAACTTTTATCTATTAATTGTTTTAGGTGATGTAGTTTATGTAAAATATAAAAATGAACCTTGGCACAATATAAATTTAATGTCATGTTTTATTGATACTTAGAAAAAGTAACAAACATTTCAAAAGTCAGATCTTTGAGATCATTATTAAAAAAATATAACATTTTAAATCCGAACTCCTCTATAAATATTAAAATTATAAATTCCTAATCTACTTTAACAAAAGATATATCATATTAAGTTTAATACTATTAATGTTAGGAATAATCATGACTTTGAGATAAATAGAACAAAAATGTTTAATTCCAAATATAGTTAATTATAGAGCAATATATAATAAATGATTTTGTACTTACCAAAAATAAGCCTTGCCACTTTATATCTTGGTAATGTAGCTGCCGCGGGCGGCGGGCCCCCGGCGGCGACTCACTGTCCACGGAAGACGGGAAGAGAGAAAAAATGGAGAGGGGCTTATTTCGTGTTTTCTCTTTACGCGGAACATCTTGGCTGGAACCCAATGACCTAAAAATGAGGGGCGCGCTGTCTCTACCCACCATACCGAAACCCGCGAATTTACGTTATGAAAACCGGTTCCTTCAGCCAACCACTTAGAACATGCACGATTTACGAACCTTGGGTTACGAATAAAACCACAGGAATAACACAGAACAACCTCTTTTCGCGCCTTTATTTTACCCCTCTTACTTGCCTCCCGCTCGTCGGCCATTGCCTCTGCCCTAAACGGGGAGTCTAGCATCCACTCCTTGGGTATCCATAATGGAGGAGAGGACTGAAAGGGGGAAAACCAAGCATGGACGCGCCCAGGAAAATACCAAGGAGGATAGGAAGGGAGGCGAAGTAGGAGGGATGAACGCGGCAGCATCCTTGTAAGAAGCTTAGCGGCGGGAAAATTTCGGAAAAATGGCGGCTAGACGTAGCGTAGCTGCCGCAATCTTGCCGCCATTCATCCCTCCTACTTCGCCTCCCTTCCTATCCTCCGTGAAAATACCGCGAAAAAGAGTGTATAACTAGGTAAAAGAAAATTCAAAAACTGGAATCTTTCCGATTCTTCATTATTAACTATTCGACAATAAGGATTTTACCACTTATGACGTCAGAGGGGCAATATATTATAATAAAGAAATATATATAAAGACAGCCAAATAACATTTCCCGGAAATACTGTGTTGCGCAGTGCGCCATTATAAGAGCGTTTGATTTTTGATTTCAAGAGAGAAGTGGGCCGATCCCGGATTTACTGCAATACCAGGCCGACCCGTGGCGGAGGTGGAGCAAGCTCCGACCACTCCGCCGCCGTCCAAAAATAAGTTTAATATCTTGGGCCCCGATGGGACCCGTATCAGATATTAAGCTGATAAGAACAGATACTACACTTTGATCTTAGCCAAAAGGCCGAGAAGCGATAACCCGCTAGGAGCCGTCACTGTTTAACAAAGTAAAAAGAGAGAATTCGAGCATTTCAAATATTTCATAATTACGTCACCGAATGTTGGTCCTGGTGGGAGATGACAACGTTTGTAGCCATCGCGCGAACAAAGGAGAAGACGATATCTTGAATCCGTGAAATAGAGGTACACCGCCAGGCCCGGACTGGCACTTTTGGGGTCATCGGCTAGAGACAGTAGAGTGGGCCACTTTACCGGGCCGTATGGAAAAAAAATCTAAATGGTGGTTTATAGGACCATAAATAACGTATTAAGTGTACTAGATTCTACGTGAAACGTCAAACGCGTTTAAATGACCATTTAGGAAAAATTTATTATAAGCGAATAGAGCGTTCTATAAAAGTGGACCATAACCGGTCACTTTTCATACAGACTATAGAGCTGGTTCAGCAGGACTAACAACTTTTGTTATTCTTTGGTTTAAGAGAATTCGGCTTATGTCCTGTCTTTATATGAATATTTTAGAGACGTACCTTTTAGGAGTTGTAGGAGGCACCCTAGGTGTTGAAGTATGTTTGGGGTTAAGGATATTTTCATGATCTAAGTTTCATCTTAAACACGTGGATTTGGGACTAGTATTTTCTAGAATTTTTCTTATTTGCCATCATACATTTATTACAAAAATCATTTAAAATAAGAAAAAAGGCGCGGAAAGCAAAGCCGGAAATATGTGAAGCCTAGGCTAGCAACTACGCTACTAATAAAAATTGACTGCTCTCAATTTCTTACGGGTTTGCCAGATAAATATATTTCTCTAAGACGAAAAACCGGCCAAACCTTCACCTCCTCCGAACTCCAAAGGGGGAAAGCACACCACACCAATTTTATAGATTCGTAAACGCGCCTTCCCAATCGACCGCCATCACCTTACAGTCTACGGGGAGGGTGATGAAAAAACTGGTTTGGGGGGGGGGGGGGGGATGAAATTTCTGCGGTAAAGGGCTTGCTCGTTGGTTGTCTGTACGATAATATCGGCGCCCAGTAAACGTTTCTAAAAAGAGTGTATAGAACGTTCTATTGGAGCCGCATGCAGCCGGTGGCCCTCGGCGATCACCAACCTACCAGGACCTGGCTAGTCGCGGCTTGTCCACCGCTATCAATTACACTCTAGCGGCAACGGCCATATCACGCTGAATACACCGGTTCTCGTCTGATCACCGAAGTTAAGCAGCGTCGAGCGCGGTCAGTACTTGGGAGGGAGACCACCTGGGAACACCGCGTGCCGTTGGCTACTCATTTATTTTCGCGGGATGGGATTTGCGTCTTTTAACAGGAAAATACCTTCATCCTATCATTTTGACGCTGCTTTTTTATGCAATTAAAAGTTCGCCCAGACGATAATATTATTTCGGTCAACTCTTGGCCTTTTTTTAACAACTGGCAGCATCTTTCCGTGAATAAAATACATGTTAGTATCAAAATTGAACAAAATAAAATGGCGAGAAAATTGGTTTTCATTTTATTCTACTTAAGGCTTGTACTTAAAATAGTACTAACTTACTTACTTACTTACTTACTTACTTACTTACTTACTTACTAACTAACTAACTAACTAACTAACTAACTAACTAACTAACTAACTAACTAATTAACTAACTAACTAACTAACTAACTAATTAACTAACTAACTAACTAACTAACTAACTAACTAACTAACGTTTATCTCTAAACAAAAACATTTCCGCGGTAAAATCCACTCTGAAATGGCCTTTTCTGGTTTTGGAATGAAGTCCAAAGTTAAAATTTTATTAACAAATTCTAATTGTGAAATATATTTTTTGTTCTAAATTTTAATCTTAAATGTAATTTAAATAGTTGAATCTAAAAAAGGACTTTTGGAAAATGTTTTATAGAAGGTTTTATCATGGGACAGCCGCATGGATTAGGGGAGTAACCCAAAAATACAAAATATCAAAACAAACCACGAAATTAAATAATAAAACGGAGACAGAGATATATTTTTTAAACAAAATAATATAGCTAACTTTTATCTATTAATTGTTTTAGGTGATGTAGTTTATGTAAAATATAAAAATGAACCTTGGCACAATATAAATTTAATGTCATGTTTTATTGATACTTAGAAAAAGTAACAAACATTTCAAAAGTCAGATCTTTGAGATCATTATTAAAAAAATATAACATTTTAAATCCGAACTCCTCTATAAATATTAAAATTATAAATTCCTAATCTACTTTAACAAAAGATATATCATATTAAGTTTAATACTATTAATGTTAGGAATAATCATGACTTTGAGATAAATAGAACAAAAATGTTTAATTCCAAATATAGTTAATTATAGAGCAATATATAATAAATGATTTTGTACTTACCAAAAATAAGCCTTGCCACTTTATATCTTGGTAATGTAGCTGCCGCGGGCGGCGGGCCCCCGGCGGCGACTCACTGTCCACGGAAGACGGGAAGAGAGAAAAAATGGAGAGGGGCTTATTTCGTGTTTTCTCTTTACGCGGAACATCTTGGCTGGAACCCAATGACCTAAAAATGAGGGGCGCGCTGTCTCTACCCACCATACCGAAACCCGCGAATTTACGTTATGAAAACCGGTTCCTTCAGCCAACCACTTAGAACATGCACGATTTACGAACCTTGGGTTACGAATAAAACCACAGGAATAACACAGAACAACCTCTTTTCGCGCCTTTATTTTACCCCTCTTACTTGCCTCCCGCTCGTCGGCCATTGCCTCTGCCCTAAACGGGGAGTCTAGCATCCACTCCTTGGGTATCCATAATGGAGGAGAGGACTGAAAGGGGGAAAACCAAGCATGGACGCGCCCAGGAAAATACCAAGGAGGATAGGAAGGGAGGCGAAGTAGGAGGGATGAACGCGGCAGCATCCTTGTAAGAAGCTTAGCGGCGGGAAAATTTCGGAAAAATGGCGGCTAGACGTAGCGTAGCTGCCGCAATCTTGCCGCCATTCATCCCTCCTACTTCGCCTCCCTTCCTATCCTCCGTGAAAATACCGCGAAAAAGAGTGTATAACTAGGTAAAAGAAAATTCAAAAACTGGAATCTTTCCGATTCTTCATTATTAACTATTCGACAATAAGGATTTTACCACTTATGACGTCAGAGGGGCAATATATTATAATAAAGAAATATATATAAAGACAGCCAAATAACATTTCCCGGAAATACTGTGTTGCGCAGTGCGCCATTATAAGAGCGTTTGATTTTTGATTTCAAGAGAGAAGTGGGCCGATCCCGGATTTACTGCAATACCAGGCCGACCCGTGGCGGAGGTGGAGCAAGCTCCGACCACTCCGCCGCCGTCCAAAAATAAGTTTAATATCTTGGGCCCCGATGGGACCCGTATCAGATATTAAGCTGATAAGAACAGATACTACACTTTGATCTTAGCCAAAAGGCCGAGAAGCGATAACCCGCTAGGAGCCGTCACTGTTTAACAAAGTAAAAAGAGAGAATTCGAGCATTTCAAATATTTCATAATTACGTCACCGAATGTTGGTCCTGGTGGGAGATGACAACGTTTGTAGCCATCGCGCGAACAAAGGAGAAGACGATATCTTGAATCCGTGAAATAGAGGTACACCGCCAGGCCCGGACTGGCACTTTTGGGGTCATCGGCTAGAGACAGTAGAGTGGGCCACTTTACCGGGCCGTATGGAAAAAAAATCTAAATGGTGGTTTATAGGACCATAAATAACGTATTAAGTGTACTAGATTCTACGTGAAACGTCAAACGCGTTTAAATGACCATTTAGGAAAAATTTATTATAAGCGAATAGAGCGTTCTATAAAAGTGGACCATAACCGGTCACTTTTCATACAGACTATAGAGCTGGTTCAGCAGGACTAACAACTTTTGTTATTCTTTGGTTTAAGAGAATTCGGCTTATGTCCTGTCTTTATATGAATATTTTAGAGACGTACCTTTTAGGAGTTGTAGGAGGCACCCTAGGTGTTGAAGTATGTTTGGGGTTAAGGATATTTTCATGATCTAAGTTTCATCTTAAACACGTGGATTTGGGACTAGTATTTTCTAGAATTTTTCTTATTTGCCATCATACATTTATTACAAAAATCATTTAAAATAAGAAAAAAGGCGCGGAAAGCAAAGCCGGAAATATGTGAAGCCTAGGCTAGCAACTACGCTACTAATAAAAATTGACTGCTCTCAATTTCTTACGGGTTTGCCAGATAAATATATTTCTCTAAGACGAAAAACCGGCCAAACCTTCACCTCCTCCGAACTCCAAAGGGGGAAAGCACACCACACCAATTTTATAGATTCGTAAACGCGCCTTCCCAATCGACCGCCATCACCTTACAGTCTACGGGGAGGGTGATGAAAAAACTGGTTTGGGGGGGGGGGGGGGATGAAATTTCTGCGGTAAAGGGCTTGCTCGTTGGTTGTCTGTACGATAATATCGGCGCCCAGTAAACGTTTCTAAAAAGAGTGTATAGAACGTTCTATTGGAGCCGCATGCAGCCGGTGGCCCTCGGCGATCACCAACCTACCAGGACCTGGCTAGTCGCGGCTTGTCCACCGCTATCAATTACACTCTAGCGGCAACGGCCATATCACGCTGAATACACCGGTTCTCGTCTGATCACCGAAGTTAAGCAGCGTCGAGCGCGGTCAGTACTTGGGAGGGAGACCACCTGGGAACACCGCGTGCCGTTGGCTACTCATTTATTTTCGCGGGATGGGATTTGCGTCTTTTAACAGGAAAATACCTTCATCCTATCATTTTGACGCTGCTTTTTTATGCAATTAAAAGTTCGCCCAGACGATAATATTATTTCGGTCAACTCTTGGCCTTTTTTTAACAACTGGCAGCATCTTTCCGTGAATAAAATACATGTTAGTATCAAAATTGAACAAAATAAAATGGCGAGAAAATTGGTTTTCATTTTATTCTACTTAAGGCTTGTACTTAAAATAGTACTAACTTACTTACTTACTTACTTACTTACTTACTTACTTACTACTAACTAACTAACTAACTAACTAACTAACTAACTAACTAACTAACTAACTAATTAACTAACTAACTAACTAACTAACTAATTAACTAACTAACTAACTAACTAACTAACTAACTAACTAACGTTTATCTCTAAACAAAAACATTTCCGCGGTAAAATCCACTCTGAAATGGCCTTTTCTGGTTTTGGAATGAAGTCCAAAGTTAAAATTTTATTAACAAATTCTAATTGTGAAATATATTTTTTGTTCTAAATTTTAATCTTAAATGTAATTTAAATAGTTGAATCTAAAAAAGGACTTTTGGAAAATGTTTTATAGAAGGTTTTATCATGGGACAGCCTGCATGGATTAGGGGAGTAACCCAAAAATACAAAATATCAAAACAAACCACGAAATTAAATAATAAAACGGAGACAGAGATATATTTTTTAAACAAAATAATATAGCTAACTTTTATCTATTAATTGTTTTAGGTGATGTAGTTTATGTAAAATATAAAAATGAACCTTGGCACAATATAAATTTAATGTCATGTTTTATTGATACTTAGAAAAAGTAACAAACATTTCAAAAGTCAGATCTTTGAGATCATTATTAAAAAAATATAACATTTTAAATCCGAACTCCTCTATAAATATTAAAATTATAAATTCCTAATCTACTTTAACAAAAGATATATCATATTAAGTTTAATACTATTAATGTTAGGAATAATCATGACTTTGAGATAAATAGAACAAAAATGTTTAATTCCAAATATAGTTAATTATAGAGCAATATATAATAAATGATTTTGTACTTACCAAAAATAAGCCTTGCCACTTTATATCTTGGTAATGTAGCTGCCGCGGGCGGCGGGCCCCCGGCGGCGACTCACTGTCCACGGAAGACGGGAAGAGAGAAAAAATGGAGAGGGGCTTATTTCGTGTTTTCTCTTTACGCGGAACATCTTGGCTGGAACCCAATGACCTAAAAATGAGGGGCGCGCTGTCTCTACCCACCATACCGAAACCCGCGAATTTACGTTATGAAAACCGGTTCCTTCAGCCAACCACTTAGAACATGCACGATTTACGAACCTTGGGTTACGAATAAAACCACAGGAATAACACAGAACAACCTCTTTTCGCGCCTTTATTTTACCCCTCTTACTTGCCTCCCGCTCGTCGGCCATTGCCTCTGCCCTAAACGGGGAGTCTAGCATCCACTCCTTGGGTATCCATAATGGAGGAGAGGACTGAAAGGGGGAAAACCAAGCATGGACGCGCCCAGGAAAATACCAAGGAGGATAGGAAGGGAGGCGAAGTAGGAGGGATGAACGCGGCAGCATCCTTGTAAGAAGCTTAGCGGCGGGAAAATTTCGGAAAAATGGCGGCTAGACGTAGCGTAGCTGCCGCAATCTTGCCGCCATTCATCCCTCCTACTTCGCCTCCCTTCCTATCCTCCGTGAAAATACCGCGAAAAAGAGTGTATAACTAGGTAAAAGAAAATTCAAAAACTGGAATCTTTCCGATTCTTCATTATTAACTATTCGACAATAAGGATTTTACCACTTATGACGTCAGAGGGGCAATATATTATAATAAAGAAATATATATAAAGACAGCCAAATAACATTTCCCGGAAATACTGTGTTGCGCAGTGCGCCATTATAAGAGCGTTTGATTTTTGATTTCAAGAGAGAAGTGGGCCGATCCCGGATTTACTGCAATACCAGGCCGACCCGTGGCGGAGGTGGAGCAAGCTCCGACCACTCCGCCGCCGTCCAAAAATAAGTTTAATATCTTGGGCCCCGATGGGACCCGTATCAGATATTAAGCTGATAAGAACAGATACTACACTTTGATCTTAGCCAAAAGGCCGAGAAGCGATAACCCGCTAGGAGCCGTCACTGTTTAACAAAGTAAAAAGAGAGAATTCGAGCATTTCAAATATTTCATAATTACGTCACCGAATGTTGGTCCTGGTGGGAGATGACAACGTTTGTAGCCATCGCGCGAACAAAGGAGAAGACGATATCTTGAATCCGTGAAATAGAGGTACACCGCCAGGCCCGGACTGGCACTTTTGGGGTCATCGGCTAGAGACAGTAGAGTGGGCCACTTTACCGGGCCGTATGGAAAAAAAATCTAAATGGTGGTTTATAGGACCATAAATAACGTATTAAGTGTACTAGATTCTACGTGAAACGTCAAACGCGTTTAAATGACCATTTAGGAAAAATTTATTATAAGCGAATAGAGCGTTCTATAAAAGTGGACCATAACCGGTCACTTTTCATACAGACTATAGAGCTGGTTCAGCAGGACTAACAACTTTTGTTATTCTTTGGTTTAAGAGAATTCGGCTTATGTCCTGTCTTTATATGAATATTTTAGAGACGTACCTTTTAGGAGTTGTAGGAGGCACCCTAGGTGTTGAAGTATGTTTGGGGTTAAGGATATTTTCATGATCTAAGTTTCATCTTAAACACGTGGATTTGGGACTAGTATTTTCTAGAATTTTTCTTATTTGCCATCATACATTTATTACAAAAATCATTTAAAATAAGAAAAAAGGCGCGGAAAGCAAAGCCGGAAATATGTGAAGCCTAGGCTAGCAACTACGCTACTAATAAAAATTGACTGCTCTCAATTTCTTACGGGTTTGCCAGATAAATATATTTCTCTAAGACGAAAAACCGGCCAAACCTTCACCTCCTCCGAACTCCAAAGGGGGAAAGCACACCACACCAATTTTATAGATTCGTAAACGCGCCTTCCCAATCGACCGCCATCACCTTACAGTCTACGGGGAGGGTGATGAAAAAACTGGTTTGGGGGGGGGGGGGGGGATGAAATTTCTGCGGTAAAGGGCTTGCTCGTTGGTTGTCTGTACGATAATATCGGCGCCCAGTAAACGTTTCTAAAAAGAGTGTATAGAACGTTCTATTGGAGCCGCATGCAGCCGGTGGCCCTCGGCGATCACCAACCTACCAGGACCTGGCTAGTCGCGGCTTGTCCACCGCTATCAATTACACTCTAGCGGCAACGGCCATATCACGCTGAATACACCGGTTCTCGTCTGATCACCGAAGTTAAGCAGCGTCGAGCGCGGTCAGTACTTGGGAGGGAGACCACCTGGGAACACCGCGTGCCGTTGGCTACTCATTTATTTTCGCGGGATGGGATTTGCGTCTTTTAACAGGAAAATACCTTCATCCTATCATTTTGACGCTGCTTTTTTATGCAATTAAAAGTTCGCCCAGACGATAATATTATTTCGGTCAACTCTTGGCCTTTTTTTAACAACTGGCAGCATCTTTCCGTGAATAAAATACATGTTAGTATCAAAATTGAACAAAATAAAATGGCGAGAAAATTGGTTTTCATTTTATTCTACTTAAGGCTTGTACTTAAAATAGTACTAACTTACTTACTTACTTACTTACTTACTTACTTACTTACTTACTAACTAACTAACTAACTAACTAACTAACTAACTAACTAACTAACTAACTAATTAACTAACTAACTAACTAACTAACTAATTAACTAACTAACTAACTAACTAACTAACTAACTAACTAACGTTTATCTCTAAACAAAAACATTTCCGCGGTAAAATCCACTCTGAAATGGCCTTTTCTGGTTTTGGAATGAAGTCCAAAGTTAAAATTTTATTAACAAATTCTAATTGTGAAATATATTTTTTGTTCTAAATTTTAATCTTAAATGTAATTTAAATAGTTGAATCTAAAAAAGGACTTTTGGAAAATGTTTTATAGAAGGTTTTATCATGGGACAGCCGCATGGATTAGGGGAGTAACCCAAAAATACAAAATATCAAAACAAACCACGAAATTAAATAATAAAACGGAGACAGAGATATATTTTTTAAACAAAATAATATAGCTAACTTTTATCTATTAATTGTTTTAGGTGATGTAGTTTATGTAAAATATAAAAATGAACCTTGGCACAATATAAATTTAATGTCATGTTTTATTGATACTTAGAAAAAGTAACAAACATTTCAAAAGTCAGATCTTTGAGATCATTATTAAAAAAATATAACATTTTAAATCCGAACTCCTCTATAAATATTAAAATTATAAATTCCTAATCTACTTTAACAAAAGATATATCATATTAAGTTTAATACTATTAATGTTAGGAATAATCATGACTTTGAGATAAATAGAACAAAAATGTTTAATTCCAAATATAGTTAATTATAGAGCAATATATAATAAATGATTTTGTACTTACCAAAAATAAGCCTTGCCACTTTATATCTTGGTAATGTAGCTGCCGCGGGCGGCGGGCCCCCGGCGGCGACTCACTGTCCACGGAAGACGGGAAGAGAGAAAAAATGGAGAGGGGCTTATTTCGTGTTTTCTCTTTACGCGGAACATCTTGGCTGGAACCCAATGACCTAAAAATGAGGGGCGCGCTGTCTCTACCCACCATACCGAAACCCGCGAATTTACGTTATGAAAACCGGTTCCTTCAGCCAACCACTTAGAACATGCACGATTTACGAACCTTGGGTTACGAATAAAACCACAGGAATAACACAGAACAACCTCTTTTCGCGCCTTTATTTTACCCCTCTTACTTGCCTCCCGCTCGTCGGCCATTGCCTCTGCCCTAAACGGGGAGTCTAGCATCCACTCCTTGGGTATCCATAATGGAGGAGAGGACTGAAAGGGGGAAAACCAAGCATGGACGCGCCCAGGAAAATACCAAGGAGGATAGGAAGGGAGGCGAAGTAGGAGGGATGAACGCGGCAGCATCCTTGTAAGAAGCTTAGCGGCGGGAAAATTTCGGAAAAATGGCGGCTAGACGTAGCGTAGCTGCCGCAATCTTGCCGCCATTCATCCCTCCTACTTCGCCTCCCTTCCTATCCTCCGTGAAAATACCGCGAAAAAGAGTGTATAACTAGGTAAAAGAAAATTCAAAAACTGGAATCTTTCCGATTCTTCATTATTAACTATTCGACAATAAGGATTTTACCACTTATGACGTCAGAGGGGCAATATATTATAATAAAGAAATATATATAAAGACAGCCAAATAACATTTCCCGGAAATACTGTGTTGCGCAGTGCGCCATTATAAGAGCGTTTGATTTTTGATTTCAAGAGAGAAGTGGGCCGATCCCGGATTTACTGCAATACCAGGCCGACCCGTGGCGGAGGTGGAGCAAGCTCCGACCACTCCGCCGCCGTCCAAAAATAAGTTTAATATCTTGGGCCCCGATGGGACCCGTATCAGATATTAAGCTGATAAGAACAGATACTACACTTTGATCTTAGCCAAAAGGCCGAGAAGCGATAACCCGCTAGGAGCCGTCACTGTTTAACAAAGTAAAAAGAGAGAATTCGAGCATTTCAAATATTTCATAATTACGTCACCGAATGTTGGTCCTGGTGGGAGATGACAACGTTTGTAGCCATCGCGCGAACAAAGGAGAAGACGATATCTTGAATCCGTGAAATAGAGGTACACCGCCAGGCCCGGACTGGCACTTTTGGGGTCATCGGCTAGAGACAGTAGAGTGGGCCACTTTACCGGGCCGTATGGAAAAAAAATCTAAATGGTGGTTTATAGGACCATAAATAACGTATTAAGTGTACTAGATTCTACGTGAAACGTCAAACGCGTTTAAATGACCATTTAGGAAAAATTTATTATAAGCGAATAGAGCGTTCTATAAAAGTGGACCATAACCGGTCACTTTTCATACAGACTATAGAGCTGGTTCAGCAGGACTAACAACTTTTGTTATTCTTTGGTTTAAGAGAATTCGGCTTATGTCCTGTCTTTATATGAATATTTTAGAGACGTA